>NW_006921740.1:6761459-6770499 GCF_000298275.1 Orycteropus afer afer
AAAAAAAAAAAAAAAAAAAAGTGTTCAAGCAACTTGCCTGAGTTGACACTGCTCCAGGATGGCAGAACCAAGATGAGGCTCCAGGTGTGCTTAGTTCAGAGTCCATGATCTTAAACATTACACTGTACCACATTCCAATGATCAGCCTTACAGCCAGGCCTTGAAGCCAGTGATCTCCGTTCTCATAACCTAGGGGAAAATGATACACTGACAGGTCGTGGTGGTTCCTAGGCTCCCCCATACAGGATACAGAGCAAACCTTGGGCACCCTTTCATTCACCTATTTGCTAAGTGAGGCTTATAGGTAGTATCACCATTTGATGTTTCTGTCACTTGGGACTGATGCTTCCTGATCAACTAATCTAATTAAAATATAATGTTAATGGTGATAAGAATAATATCAGCCAATATTTATACAGTACTATGTTACAGATTCTGTCCTACATATTAGTTTAATTGTCATAGCAAAAATGCTAGGTATTTTCTTAGTGTGATTTTCCCTGGGAGCCTACACTGAGACTAGAATTTTAGTAGTTTATTTAGGAGATGTGAGAAATCCAGTAGGGGAATGGGGCAGTGAGGCAAGGAAGTTGAGGCAGTCAATAAAAGATAGGTATAAGGAGCTCTGGTGGCATAGTGCCTAAAGCATCTGACTATTAACCAGAAAGTTGACGATTCAAAGCCACCAGCCACTCAGAGGAAGGAAGACTGGGCAATCTACTTCTGAAAAGATTTCCTGCCTCAGAAACCCAAAGGGTGTCGCTATGAGTCGGAATTGACTTGATGGCAGTGAGTAACTGGAGCTCACTGTTGTGCCTGGGTAGCGCTAATGGTTAATATACTTGGCTGCTAACTGAAAGGTTGGAGATTGGAGTCTACCCAGAGATGCCTTGGAAGAAAAGTCTGGTGACCTATTTCCAAAAAATCATCCACTGAAGAGTCTATGGGACACAGTTCTACTCTCACACACATGGGGTCACTGTGAGTTGAATTGACTCCATGGAAACTTTTATTTATTTATTTTTTATTAAACAGGAACTTAACAGCTTAATAAAGTAGGGAACTCTGGGAATTGATACAGAACATGTCTCACACTTATTGTCACTGAGGAGCAAACGAGTTGGGGTATTTACACACTGAGTTGTATCAATTCTGGTTGAGGGCCACCTTTCTTGGGGAGTGTTACTTTTCTGGAACTTTTGATCAGTGAGCACACAGCCAGAATTGCTCTGGCTGCCCGAGAAAGCTCTCAGGTTACTGAAGGCCAGTCTGCTTGCCCCACAACAGCAAGGCCTGAGGGTGTGTGGGCAGTGAGCCACCAGGTTTGCTGCAGTCCTTTTACCTGCCTCAATTTAAGATGAGCAATCTGAGGCACAAGGGTAAGTGACTTGCCCAGGGACTCATGGGTAGCATTGTCATTTACTGGTTGTTAGCATTTCCAGCTGTAGTCTACGAGTGCAAGGAACATGGTGTAGGGACAGGTGGAAGGATGGAAGTTAGCAAACACTCAAATGTCATGATCATTCTTGCTTCTTCCTCCCACTACTCCTCCTCATCACCACCAAACATTTATGAAGTATGTTCTATGAGCTCTATGCTGAGCTATGTATGTGCATTATTCCACTTAATCCCTACACAGGTATAACTGGTAGGTGACATTTGTATCTCTGTTTTACAGATAAAGTGGCTATGGTTTCTGAGAGGTGGAGTCACTTGCCCACTTGCTAAGTGGTGGAGCTAGGATACAAACACAAGCTGCCTGACTCCGCTGGGCCACCTCCTCCCTTGCACTTAATGAGTCTTTAGACTTTAGAACAGACAAGAATTTTAGAGCAATCTTAGGGACCAGCTGAACAGACTGCAGTGGAGACATGACATGCAGGGACTGAGTGTTTCTGAAGGAAACACAATGTCATGCCCATCAGATCAACATGCATCAACACAATTTCATGCACCTAAATGTATGCTTTGAATATCATCTATTTTGAGTACCTAAAGGTGTTCTCATTTTCTAGCTTTATAAGGATACATGGAGAGAAGCAGACATTTTACTTCTATCCCAAAGGTGTCCTGTGGACACTTTGAGTATGGAGTGTGAGTAACTGTTGAGAACACGATTCTACAGAACTACACTTGTCTACCTACGGTCCCCCTTATCCCCCGTCTCCATCAATACTGCAGATTTGGTTCTATTGCTTTGTCAGTTCTTTCAGCCAGAAAAAATGTTCCACCATGTGTCTTTTGTTCTTTATTCTGAGGCTGCTGTGAAGTTATAATTTACTGGCATGCAGAGAAAAGTGGATTTTTTTTTTTTTTTCATTGCAATTCCATTTCCTTCCTCCTTTGGGATTCTTGGGAAAACCTGATTAAAATGTCACCCAGAAGAATGGCTGGTGATTCTTTAAAAGAACAGATTAAACCAGGATGACCCAAAGCACTACAAGGAGAAGAAAACCCTGTGGGGGCCTGAGCATGTAACTTTCTAGTCATTCAGGTGTCATGAAGAAAGTAAGTAAAAAAGAAGAAACTTGAATAGAGAGGAGAGGTGATAGTAAGTAAAATGATTTTTACTAATAATGGCAGTAATTAATACTACTTGAGTAATTTCTGCCCAAGACCTCATATTAGACACCTTGCCTATGTTATCTCTAATATGCCATTCTCTGTTTGAGGGTAAGTGAATGCCTGCTCCTAGGTGGTGCAAAAGCTTTATCAACATCTCTACTACTAACTGAAAGGTTGGTAGTTCAAGCTCACCCAGAGGCTTCTCAGAAGAAAGACCTGGTGATATACTCCCCAAAAGTTAATCATTGACAACGCTGTGGAGCACAGTTCTACTCTGACACACATGAGGTTGGCATGAGTCAGAAATGACTGGACAGCAACTGTTTCTTGTTTTCATGTGCTCATGAGATCTGAAGATACACTCAAGTGGGTGGAAAGGCCTTCAACAGGAGGAGACTCTGTCCATACCACTACTAGCATGGCCTGCTGCATAATTGCTGGTGCCTTGATTCCTTCTGTCTGGGAATCGAGTGCCAAGTCCTTCCCTAGGATCTTACTTTTTGCCCTGTTTCTTAATTTTCTGTTTTTTAAAATTTTATTGTGATTTGAGTGAAAGTTTATAGAGCAAATTCATCTTCCATACAGCAGCTCACACACACGTTGTCTCATGACATTGACTGCAATCTTCCACAACACAACAGCTCCCCTCCCCATAGTTACCTCTTCCCTGTGTCCTTCCCTCCATGCACTCCTGCCCCCCGAGCTGTCTCCCTGTGCATACACAGGCCTTATATTCTCCCATGATTGATCTCTCCAAGGAGTATGTCTACCGAATGCAAATGTTCAGCTTATATGCCTTTCTTTTGTTTGCCTGGAAGCTACAGAATGAAACAAATGCAACTCACTGCTGTGAAGTTAGACCGACTCATAGTGACCCTTCCTTGAGTTTCCCAGGCAGTATCACTACAGAAGTAGATTGCCCAGTCTTCCTTCCAAGGAGTGACTGGTGGGTTTGAACTGCCAGCAGTGGGTTTAATTCCAGACCTGAAGGTCAACTAGGGGCCAAAGTCTCAGTGATTCCACCAGGCTCTTTCAGACCAGTAAAACTGGTCCCCCCCTTTTTTTTTAACCCATGATTTTGAGTTGTTTCTTTATTTTCTTGATATTGTTTCCTGTTTTAAAATTCTCCCTTTTGAGAAAAGCTGACCATAAATATATACATGGCCTCCTCTAGTTATCTGTAGAAAAGGAGGAATTTATTGACTTTTTTTGTAGCATTCAAGTTTTGTATTTTCTGATAATTGGATTAGGAGTTCTGTACAACCCAATGAGGGAATATCAAAACAGCACCAAAACATTTGCCTGTCTGATTCCCCTGAGGTTATTTGGAGTCTCCACCACACATATGGCTTTGTCATTGGATGGAAACTAACAGGAAGGACAGAATGGGCTGTCCAGGGGACTTTGTCCAGGCTTCCATAGAGAAACTGACCCACTAACTTCTCTGTTTCTTCTGCCTTTCAAGGCCAAATACAACTTAACCCACATGGAATCTCATCTTCTCCAGTGTACAATGTGCTCATTGTTTTTATGGTGTGAAGCACCATGTTTTGCCACTCTTTGATTATTTTATTGTGAGCTGTATGCCGGTCTGGACCACTGTGTCCGACCTTCCCTGTTCCACCATCATCCCCCATCTTCACCTCGGCACTGCTCACAACACAAGGCACAGAGAAGGTGCTCAGAATCTACTGCTAAACGACTCTTGAAACTTTTCCCTTTAGTGTGCTCAAAGTCTACAGCACAGCATTTATTCTGTAGAGTGAAGAACTGCTCCCACGTGGAAAGAGTGTGGGGATGGGGAGCAAGAAAGAAAATATGAGGAAGAGGGGCAGTGACCCTTGGGCCACTGTGCAGCCTAATGTTAGGGAATCCCCTTTACAAAGTCCCTACACCAGCAGGAAATATGACAAATGAATGGCAATTATTGGCACCTGTTGGTCTTAGTCAGGATATACCTGTGAGCTCATTTCCAGATATAACTTACATATTCTCAACAGGGAGGAGAATGTGGAATACTTGAAAGATCCCACACTGAAATGCCTTTGTTTAGAATGAACAGAGTTTTATAAAAGTAGAAAATGGCCCTCAGTATTTTAAATGAGGAATACCTGAGTGGCACAAACAATTAAGTGCAATTAAGTGCTCAACTATTAACCAAATGGCTGATGGTTCAAAGACACCCAGAGGCACCTAAAAGGAAAGGCCTGGTGTTCTGCTTCTGAAAGGTCACAGCCTTGAAAACCCTATTGAGCCCAACTCTGTAGCCATGGGGTTGCAATGAATTGGATTGAAGTAATGGCAATTGGTTTGTTTTTGGTTTTAAATTAAACAAAATTGTTGTGGTTGGATGTCCCCAAGGGCTCCTAATTGCTGTGCTGAGGAAAGTCACAAATAGGGATGAAACACCTCTTCTCTCTGAATAGTTTCCAGATTGGCTTCAGAGTTTTAGTTTCAGGAAGCAGGGGATCATGCTCTTTGCATATAGGAGTCCTGGACTGTTTACACAACTGAGGAATCCCACCTCTAGTGCCTAAGGCACTTGACTGCTAACCAGAAGGCTGGCGGTTCAAGCCCACCAGCCACTCCTTGGAAGGAAGATGGGGCAATCTACTTCCGTAGTGATACTGCCTCGGAAACCCGAGGAGGGGTCTTTATGAGTCGGGTCTGACTCGACGGCACATAACAACAACAACAATAACAGAGGGTAGGGGTAGTGTGGGAAATAACTGGATCTTACTTCATCCCAAATTTAAGAGAGTCTAAAAATAGGTCTCTGTCTTTTGGGTGCTGTACTTTTCTTATCACTGTAAAAAATATAATCAAAGTACTTTCTTCTCTAGAGAGGGCCAACATCCCTAATTTGGGTGGACCTTAGGAGATGCATTCTCTTCTTTTTGGTCTTTCCACACATGCGTTCAACCTCCCTGTCACAGGAAAACCAAGAGACTCTATAGAAGAAATCAACGATCAGTCATTCTTTTTATTATCCTCCCTTGTTTATGTTTTTCAATCTACACTAAAGGGAAGAATTGAACTAGTTTTAAGCAGACTTTTTAATGCAAAAATATTCACAAGGGAGCAAAGGGCAAAAATTTAAATTATGTGAGATGATGAATTTTTTTCAGATAATATAGTTATTTGATAACAGTAGCTTGTCCTGAAATTTCTCATTTGCAATTGGATGCATATTGCTTTTTTGTATTCAGGAAAATAATGTTACCAAATAGACTCATGAGGTATAAAAGACTCAAACAAAATCCCTCAAAATTACTGGTGCTCAAATCATTATGCATAGGAGATTGGAAATATAACCCTAGTTTTTCATGTATTTGCTGATCTCCCCTGTCCTAGTTTAAGAAGTCTTAGCATCCTCTGTTGGCATCTTTGTGGTGATTCATAGAACTATGGCATTTTAGGGTTGGCAGGAGCTTGGATTAATATCTAGTCCAATCAAATACTCAGTGCTCCAATCCTCTCTTCATCAACTCTACTATTTCTGTTTGAATACCTCCAGGGATGGGGAGCTCACTATCTTCCAAGGTAGCTCCTTTCACCTATGGCTCATTTACACTAGGAGCTCTGGTGGCACAGTGGTTAAGTTCTCAGCTGCTAACCAAAAGATCATTGATTCAAACTCACCAGCTTCTCCACAAAAGAAAGATGAGGAGTCTGCTTCTGTAAAGATTTACAGTCTTAGAAACCCTATGGGGCAGTTCTACTTTGTCCTACAGAGTCACTATGAGTCAGAATCTACTTGACAATGGTAGGTTTGGTCACTTACACTGAACCAAAATCAGCTCATTTAAATACATTTATTGAGTGTCTACTATGTTCCAGATATTGTTTAAGTTATGAGGATACAGCAATGAACAAAATAGAAATTCCTGTGCTCTTAGAACTTGTTTTCCATAAGAGAGAGACTGAGAATGAAAGACAAGTAAAATGAAGAGCACGACGGGGTAAGAAAGGAAGACAGAGTTCTAGGGGTGGGTTCAGGCTATTTTAACTAATCAGGAAAGGTCTCAAGGACTAGTGACTTTTTTAATTTTTAATTAAATTGTGATTTGGGTAAAAGTTTATAGAACAAATTTATTTTCCACTGAACAGTTCACACACATTTTGTTTTATGACATGGATTGCAATTCCTATAATGTGATAACTCTCATCCTAGTTCCTTCCTGCAGTTACCTTTTCCTGGTGTCCTTCTTTCTTATGCTTTCTTGCCCTCTGAGCTATCTTGTGCAAATTCTGCTCTTCTGATCTCCCATGGTTGGTTGTTCTAAAGAGTGTACCTCCCTGGTGTAATTGTTCTCCTCATAGGCCTGCCTATTGTTTAGCTGGAAACCCTGGGAGTGAGTTCATTTCCAGGCATGGAGGGTGACTAGGGTCCATGGTCTCAAGGGTCTCAGTAGTCTCTACCAGACCAGTAAGCCTGGTCTTTTTTATGGTTTTGTGTTTTGTTCCACGTTTTTTTCCCATTCCACCCTGGATCTCCTATTTTGATCCCTTTATGAGTGGTTGACAGTAGTAGCCAGCCACCATTTAGTTCTGGTATCAGGGTATAGGCTGCGGTTCACATGATCTGCTAGTCCCTGCCATAGACTGTTTCCATGTGTCTCTGATTGTCTTCACACTTTTTTGCTCCAGACAAGGAGAGACCAGTAGTTGCATCTTAGATGGCTGCTTGAAAGCTTTTAAGACCACAGTCAGACAAGTGATATTTGAGTGGAGTCCTGAAAGGGTGAATTTCTGGGGGAAGAGCATTCTAGGCAGAAGATACAGTAAGGGCAAAGGTGCTGAGTCAGGAATGTGCTTGGTGTGTGCATAGCACAGTGAAGAGGCCAGTGTGTTGGAGTGAGGAACACAAAGGGAAGAGTAGTGGGATAAGAGGTTAGAAAGGCAATGGAGGCCCGGTCATGCAGGCTCTTGCTGTCCATTGTAAGGGTACTGGCTTTTACTCTGAGTAAGCTGGGGAAGCCATTGGAGGTTATTGATTTGAGGACTAATATGGTCTGACATATTTAAAAATATTTGCTTTGCAAATGGACTGTACAGAGAAAAAGGTGGCATTAGGGAAAGCAGTTAGGAGGGTATGTAATAGTTCAGGCCACAGATGATGGTGTCTTAGACCAGGGAAGGATGTGAGAAGTGGTGGATTCTGGAAATAGTTCAAATGGTCCTCCTTTTACCTCCTTCAATTGACTTAATAAAAAATTGTGGTAAATACACACACACACACACACAAAACATTTGCCTTGCCAGTTGTGGTAGTTAAGGTTATGTGTCAACTTGGCTGGGCCTGCTTTTGAGTAGCTGGGCAGCTGGATGTAGTTATGTCCCATGGTGAAACTGGTAATCAACTCCATGGTGGAATCTACTGGAGCAGCTGAGTAGCTGCCTTAGGGATGTGGGCTGCTTCCAGTGTATAAGAAGCAACTTTGAGGAAGGTCTCCAGCTTTTGGCACACTTGAATCCTGTATATAGCCAAGTTGTTATCCAGCACCCTGCCATGCTGTCTACCAGTCTTGGGACCCTTAATGGACTTGAGTCAATGGACTGCCATGTGGTTTGCTAGTATCAAGACTGTGACTGTTTTACTTGTTGACCTTGGGTTTGTCAGCTTCAGCAGCCAGTGAAGCTGAGTGAAGAAAGCCTTCGGCTTCAGTGGGTTGGGAGCAAGAGGCAGAGCTGAACCCCAAGGTCGAGGGGCTTTTACCCAGCCCTAGAGCCTGGCACTTTGAACTTGGACTTCTAGCCTCTAAAACCGTAAGAGAATAAATTCCTATTTGTTCAAGCCATCCACTTGTGGGTATTTCTGTTAGAGCGACAATAGAGATAACCAAAACACCAGTTAAGCATTTTTTTTATATGCAGAATTCAGTAACATTAATTACGTTCATCATGTTCCAAATTTTTCCCTCACTTTTAACAGAAGCTCAGTGTCCCCCAAGCAATGACTCTGTCTTTCCCCCTCACTCCTGCCCCTGGTAACCACCAATAAACTTTGGTCTCTATGCATTTGTCTATTCTAGATTGGAATGGTGTTCTTTAAATTTCACCTGCTAATCCTAGTATTATCCCTCAGGGTATATTTAACACATAAATTAAAAAAAAAAACAAAAAAAAAAACACTGTTGTACTCATGGTAATAATACTACTATTATTCAAATTTACACACCAACCACCAAAGCCAAAGATGAGGAAACTGAAGATTTTTACCAATTTCTGCAGTCTGAAATAAAGAAGAATCACCAGTAGTTGGAAAATTTGGCCTTGATTACAGAAATAATGCTGGAGATTGCATGATAGAATTTTTCAAGACCAACGACTTATTCATTGCAAATATCTTTTTTCAGCAACACAAATGGTGGCTATACACAAGGACTTTGCCAGATAGAGTACACAGGAATCAGATTGACTACATCTGTGGCAAGAGGCATTGGAAAAACTCAATATCTCCAGCCAAAACAAG
>NW_006921740.1:6772844-6782415 GCF_000298275.1 Orycteropus afer afer
AAAATGGCCAGACTTCGTCTCACATACTTTGGTCATGTTGTCAGAAGGGACCATTCCCTGGAGAAGGATGTCATGCTTGGTAAGTTGGAGGGTTGACTAAAGAGCGGAAGGCCCTCAACGAGATGGGTTGACATGGTGGCAGTGGCGATGGGCTCAAGTACAGCAAGAATCATGGAGCTGGCGCAGGGCTGAGCGGTATTTCGTTCTGCTGTGCATAGGGTTGCTATGAGACAGAGATGACTCGATAGCATCTAACAACAACAACAACATTTTAAAAAAACCAAACTCTCTGTCATCGAGTCGTTTTCCGACTCATAGTGACCCCTCCTTGGGTTTCCAAGGCGGTATCACTATGGAAGTAGATTGCCACACCTTCTTTCTGAGGAATGGCTGGTGACTTTGAACTGGTAACATTTTGGTTAGCAGTTAAATGCCTCAGTCACTATGCCACCAGAGCTGCACATGTGTAGTTATATATTCCACCTAAAATAAAATAAGGCAAATGAGTAAGTCCTCTTATTAAGGCATTTGACTGCTAACCAGAAGGCTGGTGGTACAAACCCACCAGCCACTCCTTGGAAGAAAGATTGGTCAATGTACTTCTGTACAGATACTGCCTCAGAAACCCAAGGAGGGGTCGCTATGAGTCAAAACCAACTCAATGTCAGTGAGTTTTGTTTGATTTTCTCTCCTCATAAACAACAATTCTAATATATGTGAGGAGATCTGGAGGTATAGTGTTTAAGGCATTTGGCTCCTAGCCAAGAGGTCAGCGGTTCAAACCCACCAGCCTCTCTATGGAAGAAAGATGGTGGTCTGCTTCTATAAAGACTTACAGCCTTGGAAACCCAATGAGAGCACTATGAGTCAGACTCAATGGCAGTGGGTTTTTTTTTTTTTTTTTGGTTTTAATACATGTGATGTGTATTTGTTCTGTTTGTATGAGTTCTTGTAAAACGTCTATTGATCTTTGCCAACTGTACATGGGTTTACAGCAGTCAAACACAGGTTTGCACTGTGTGAATCCACTTATATGCAGATTTTTTTCAAGATATGGATCTTAGAGAAATTCAAGAGCTAAGAGACACCACACTGAAGGAATGAACAGAAGATGACTTGAGTGTTTCTGAACCAGTGCCCAACGGTGAGGAAGAATACGTAGAATCAGCAGTGCCAGAAAACTAATGGACATTAGGCAATCTGGCAGAGGGGTTCTGATTTATTCAAAATTGCTTTTGACTTCTTTCATGATGTGGACCCTTCTGTGATACAGGCACTGAAAGGATTGGTATTATACAGAAACATTTTTAGAGAAATGGAAAAGCAAAAATGTCAGACAAAAATTACAGTGTATTTCTGTAAAATTATTCTGAGTGTGCCTGCTTCTCCTGCCTCCTCTTCCACCTCCTCTACCTCTTCCACCTCTGCCACCCCTGAGACAGCATGACCAACTCCTCTTCTTCCTTTTCCTCCTCAACCTACTCTACAAGATGACAGAGATGAAGTCCTTATGATGACCCACTTAATAAATAGTAAATAACCATAATGTCATATAGTTAATAAACTTATCTGTTGTATGAGTGAGTGTCTGTTTTGGCTCTCTAGTGCTGCCATAACAGATATACCACAAATAGATGGCTTTCACAAACATGGATTTATTCTCTTACAGTTCAAGAGGCTAGAAGTTTGAGTTCAAAGTGCCAGGCTCTAGGGAGTGGGTGAAAGCCCCTCAACATTGGGCTTCAGCTCTGCCTCTTGCTTCTGGCCCATTGAAGCTGGAGGCAAGCTGCTGGATGCTAAGGCTAACAAACTTATGGCTGACAAGTAAAATGGCACAGTCCCAAGATTAATAAGCAACATGGCAGTCCACTAGTTCAAGTCCAGAAATAGTCTCAAGATTGGCAGGTGACATGGCAGGCCACTCAGATGAAGACTTGGTCAAATGCAGGATACAGATGTGCCAAAAAACTCAAGACCATTCTCAAAGTATCTTTTTATATACAGGAAGCAGACCACAACCCTAAGGCAGCTACTTAGCAGCTCACGGTAGATAGATTTCACCATGGAGATGATTACCAGTCTCATAAAGGGGAATAACATCCAGTTGTCCAACCACTTGAAACCAGGCTCAGCCAGGATGACGCACAACCTTAACTACTACAGTGTTTTTGTATGAAAACCTAATAACTGTATGGAAAGAACTGTGTTAATGTACTTTTTATGCTATCAGTAAGGTTTCCAGTCAGCAGTAGGCTGTTAGTAGTTCAGTTTTGGGGGAGTTACCAAAGTTATCCATGGAATTTTAAATGTGAGGTGGGTTCCCATAACCCCTGTGTTGTTCAAGGGTCAACAGTATTGTTTATGTCATAGACCTTTATTTTAAACAGATGGCATGTACTATAGATCAAATTTTGTTTTTTCCTGTATTTTAAACCCTTATCTGTGTTATTGAATGTACCAAGAGCCTGCTGCTCCTGGCTAAGCAACTTCAAATGAATCCATTGTATTGTGAAAAGACTGTGTGGATGTGTTCCCATGAGTCTTCTCCTCACCAGTCCAAACCTGCCCACTTCTCCCCACTGTCCCCAAATAACATGGCTTTGAGGCTGATTCTGGACCGTACTTTCTCCCCTAAACCTCCCACCATCTATCTCTGTTCAGTGACCTCGGCTTCTGAGAACATCTATGCCTAGAAACTCCTTGTCATGTTTTTCTGGGAAAAAATGAAAAATAGGTGTAATAACTCTGGGGCGAAGAAGACAGAAACCTCAGAAGATAGAATTAATAAAGCAAAGTGAGTCAGAGATCCCAAATATGCCCAGGATACACCTTTGCCCCAATTTTCATGGGCAGTAGAGAGCGATGTGGAGTCCCTGAGTAGTACAAATGGTTAACATGCTTGATTGCTAATTGAAAGGTTGGAGGTTCGAGTCCAGTCAGAGGTGCCTTAGAAGAAAGGACTGGCTATCTACTTTCAAAAAATCAGCCACTGAAAACCCTGTGGATCATTTCTACTCTGACACAAATGAGGTTGCCATGAGTCCGAGTCAACTCTACGACCACTGGTTTACAAAATAGTGGTTAAGAATCTGGACTCTTGGATCAGCTAAATTTGGGTTTGCCTTATAATTCTCTTTCCTACTGGTTGCATGACTTTGGATAAATCATTTAACCTCTGTGAGCTGCATTTTCTCCATCTATAAAGTGATGATAATCATAGCACTAATTTTGTAAGGCTGTTGATAGATGCAATACTGTATGTAAAGCTGTTGGCAAGAAGCCTGACACAGAGTGCACTCTTGGAAAATGTTGGCTGTGATTTTTAAATATAATCTCATACAAACCCAGATTGTCACAAAAAATGAAATATGGGGTTTTCATTTGCATTGTAAAGGATATTAATGGATTTTCTTTAAATGCAATTTCTCCAGTGCACTTATGAAATGCTTTAAATGATCAAAAATTGCCTTTCATACTGCTTTTCAGCAGCACAATTGTATAAAGCTCAGTGTACCTGTGTGATAACAGAGAGGGACATATACCATGTGACTGTAAGAAATATACTGAAAGCCTCCTGCCTATATGCAGATGTGATTATGTTACCATGTATATATGTGTGCTCTGTCTCTGTGTTTTTCTGTCTCTTTGATTCTGTGCGATTTTAGTCCCAACAATGGCTATGATTTTTCAAACATCTTTAGGATGGCACTGTACTTTCAGCTGTGGACCTATAATAAAAATGTAGAAGTAGAGGACTCATACAGAGTGGGAGAGTTTAGCATCTTAAAATCACAGGCTTGGAGGGGAATTTAGAGTTCAACAGATACCCTGCTCTCCCTTTCTGTAGATGAGGGCACTGTAGCTTACAGTGGTGGGGTGACTTGTCCAAGGCAACTTGGCTTATAAACAGCAAAGTGGAAGCTCTAATTTCCTGTCCATTCTTTTTTCTTCTTACTCATGGTTCCTAGTCAGTATCGTTATTGTTTTTATTGTTGTAAAAAATATATATAGCATAACATTTCCCAAATCAAAAATTTTCACATGTGCAATTCAGTGACACCAAGGCATCAAACATGCTGTACAACCATTAAAAACCAATAAGGGATTGGGTTTTAATCACCCATCATTTGGATTATTTATTTTTTCTTAAAAATGAATCAAATAGAATTTTTTACCCTCTCATAGTAATCCATCCCAGTGAGGAAGTTTTACATGAAATACAACCTACATCCTTCTCAGAGCATTTTAAATACTAACTCAAACCAGCTGCAGAACCATTATGGCTCCATAACATTCTGCATGTGGTCAAAGGAGAAAACACAGTGTATACTGCACACATTTAGTCTGTCTTTTTCTCCTTTTACCCCCAACCTGAACTTTTTAAACACTTCTCTTTTCTTCCCTTTCTTTTTAAGATGTGTCTCTCTTTAGAACATGAGCACCGTGAGGCCAAGGTCTTTATCTATCTTCCTCCCTGTGGTAGGAATAGTGCTTCGTACAAAATAAGTGTTAAAGAGATATTTGTTGAGGGATTAATAAATTTACTGAGTACCTACTATGTTCCAGGCACTCTTCTTGTAAAGCCTCTGTTAAGGATTGTATTGTCTCCCCAAATATGTGATGAAATCCTAACTCCTATAGTTATGTTGCTATTCATAAGGTTTTCAGTGGCCAGTTCTTTCAGAAGTGCATGGCCCTGTCCTTCTTCCCTCTCTGTCTTAGTCTGGAAGCTCTGCTGAAACCTGTTCAACACAGGTGACCCTGCTGGTATTTGAATACTGATGGCATAGCCACCAGCCTCACAGCAACACACAATCCACCACAGTATGACAAACTGATAGACGAATGTTCAGTATGGATTACACCTCAACACAAAACAAAAATCCTCACAACTGGACCAATAGGCAACATCATGATAAATGGAGAAGATTGAAGTTGTCAAAGGTTTCATTTTGCTTGGATCCACAATCAACACTCATGGATGCAGTGGTCAAAAAGTCAGATGTCACAACCACTTGGAAAGGGATAAGTGCAGGAGATCCTGGATAAAGTGGGAGAACAATGTGAAACAAAACTCAAAATCATAAAAAAGACAAGGTTTACTTGTCTGATAGAACCTGCTGAAACCCCCGAGTCTATGGTGCCTAGGTACCTTTCAGGCTTTCAGCCAAACAGACAAGCATGAACATTCACACCAGATAGATAAACTCCTTAGAACGCTGAATCATGGGAGAACAGAAGGGCAATATTTGCACAGGGAGATAGCTCAGGGAGCAGGAATGCATAGGAAAGAAAGACACAGAGAAGAGGTAACTACAGGGAGGAAGTGGGAAGAGAACTATTATATTGTGGGGATTGCAGTCAATGTCATGAGACAAAATGTATATGAACTGCTGTATGGAAAATGAATTTGCTCTGTAAACTTTCACTCAAATCACAGTAAAAATTAAAAATAATGAAATCAGACATCATATTGCACTGGGAAAATCTGCTGCAAAAGACCTCTTTAAAGTGTTGAAGAGTAAAGATGTCACATTGAAGACTAAGGTGTTCCCAACCCAAGCCCTGGTATTTTCAGTCACATGCATGTGAAAGCTGGGCAATGAATAAAACAGACCGAATAGGAGTTGATGCCTTTGAATTGTGGTGCTGGCAAAGAATACTGAAAATACCATGGACTGCGAGAAGAATGAACAAATCTGTCCTGGAAGAAGTGCAGCTGGAATGCTCCTTAGAAGTGAGAATGGCCAGACTTTGTCTCACCTGCTTTGGACATGTCAGAAGAGACCATTCCCTGGAGAAAGATACCATGCTTGGTAAAGTGGAGGGTCAGAGAAAAAGGGGAAAACCATCAATGAGACGATTGACTGCAGTGATGGGCTCAAGCATAGCAAGGATTGTGAGGCTGGCACAGGACTGGGCAGTATTTCGTTCTGTTGTACATGGGGTCGCTGTGAATCAGAACTGACTCGACAGCACCTAACAACAACATACCCATACTACATACAACAATATGTCTTGTAATCCTGTTAGGGAATATGCTTTTCTTTGTTATGAGAATGAGGCCACATCAGTGTAGGGTTTGTCCCAAATCAAATCATTCTGAGTTATAAAAAGAGCCGATGAGACACAGAGGCACATACACAGAAGAAAGCCAGAAGCTGTGTGATGATGATAGAGACTGCTGAATCTAGAAACCTAGAACTGCAAGTAATGCTGGCTACTAAACAACAACAACAAAAAACAAACTCATTGCCTTTGAGTCAAACCCGACTCATAACAACTCCCCCTTGGGTTTTCGAGGCAGTGTCTCTATGGAAGTAGATTGCCCAACCTTCCTTCCAGGAGTGGCTGGTGGGTTTGAACCACCTGCCTCCTGGTTAGCAGTCAAATGCCTTAGGCACTATGCTACCAGAGCTCCTGTTGTGGGCTACTAGAAGCTGAAATAAACAAAAAAGGCCCGGCCTCCTAGGGCTACATCCTGAATTTGGACTTCTGGTCTCCCAAGCTATGAGAAAATAAATTTATGTTCTCTAAAGCCATTTACTTATGGTATTTCTGTTACAGCAGCAGTAGGAAACTAACACAGCCTCCCTTAGTACTAGGAACAGGGAAGAGGAGAGACAAAATACACCTGTCTCTGATAAAGAAGCAAGTTTGCACTCTGGAAGTCTCAGAAGAAATATTTTGACCAGAAATCAAGCAGCTTCTCTCCTTAACCTTTGCATCGTAATATTATGTCACACCATGCCTCACCTACCATCATGGGTCACATACATGTATGTACATGCACACACTAACACACACTTATGAGTGAGTTTGATGTGATTTAATTAGCACCTACATTTTCATCTCTCTCCTTAATTTATGTTTCTCCTAGTCTTGCATGATACCTAAAATCTCCACTGTCAGATAATCTACCATAGACACAATTTAAATTATAAATGTTTCCATTAGAGACACAAACATCAAACCATTAACAATAGCGGTACCTTCACATAAGTCAGTTTTCCAAGTTAGTCCACAAAAGAGCTGAACATAAGAGAAATGAGCATAAAACAACTAAGTGCTATCGAGGAAGGAGAGAGAAGAGAGGACTGAAAGTGTTCTAGAACACTGGTGCTCAAAGTGTGGTCTGGGAACTGTTGCTGGTCTCCAGCATGTCGTAAGATAAGTATCTTGTCAGGTCACTAAGCACTCTTTCTAGTTAAGTTTATACACATTATTTATTTATTTTTTCATTTTTGATATCAAGACTTTCTCCTGGAAGGAAGCGATGTGTTGATTTACATTCTTGTACAAACTCCTTATTTCATCATGGTCTGCTAACTAACATTTCATGGACCAGCTACTTTGAGTAGACGTGATCTACAGGACAGGCCACCGTCTGAGTAGGCAGGTTCTAGGAAGGCATGAGAAGATGCCTAGTTTATGGGGGCAACCTGAGAACTCTGCCTCGAGCAGGTATGTAGAAAGGATGGAGGAGATCAATTTTGCTTACTACACAGCTTTGCCAAAGGATCAGACTTGACTTAAAGGTTTTTTTTTTTTTTTTTAATCTGCTTCAGCATCATAGCAAAGATGTGTTATAGGGGACACTTAGCACCAGTATGTTGCAATGAAAAAAAAAGAAAAAGCAAGAATCAAAGAGAAAAGTTCAAATTTGTGGTTCTCCCTTTATTAGCTGGGTGACTTTGGGCAAATCGTTTAATTTTTCTGTTCCCTCATTTATAAAAACTGGAATTATAGGCTCTCCCACACAAGTTTTAGTAGAAGCATTAAGTACAATAACATCAGAAGCAGAGTTGAGGCATATAGTTTTTTTTTTCTTAAATTGTAAAACTATAGATAACACAACATTTGCCAATTCAACATTTTTCCGTGTACCTTTCAGTGACATCAATGATATCAATTAAGTTGTGCAACCATCACCAATATAGGTTGCCAAATTTTCCATCACCATAAACAGAAATTCAATACATTCCTTTTTTCTTTTGAATAAATTAATTGAACATATAGAAGTTTCTCACTTACGATACTTTCCATATATTACTTCACTTACTCCTTCCAACAACTAGCTCTTCGTGGTAGGAAATGTTGTAAGCCCATTTGTTGATGAGGAAACAGATTTAAAAAAGTTAATTTGCCTAAAGTTGGAGCTGCAACCAAGATGATTCATGTATCAAAAGAACTGTTCTAATGTAGCACACATGATTTTCCTGAAGGCATTTTTTTTGTTATATTTGATACTAATGAGTTGGATGTGTGGGCAGTGATTTGATAATGGTACGTGAATTGAATCATTAAACCTTCTACCTCATCTCCACTTTACGGGAGATGGAACTGATTTAAATTATTAAAATTCCACCAAAAACTTTAATATGGGAAAGAGAAAAATGAAAGAAGCGAGATGTCTCTAAATAGCTTTGCAAAGATCAATAGGATTAATATAGGCAGTCTCAAGGTTATGAACATCCAACTAAGTACAAACTATAGTTATGAACCAACCTCTGTAAAACCCATTATATTAAAAATTTGAGATACATACAGTGGTTTGTAATAACAAATAGGCATTACTTTGCTATGCACATCAGAATATGACTTTTATTACATTAAAGATATTTTAGTATATCTGGAAGTGTTTCTTTAATGTTTTTTATGCATAGAAAGGTACACTATATACTAAGACAAACATTTGACTAACTGACTTTAGATATGAACCATTCTTAACCATTCTGACTTACATGTACTTTCACCTTAAAGCCAGATTTAAAAATGGAACTCGTTTGTAATCTAGGGACTATCTGTATACCCTTTGAACATGGTTATTTCAACTTAAATATGGAAATGACATGGGGGAAATGGCATAGATTATTTATGTGATAGAAATGCAATGTATTTGCCTTTTCTCTCTCTTCCTTTGTGGTAATGTATGATTACATGAAGCAAAGCAGTAGAATTCATGGTTACACCAAGAAGTTGTTCTTTGGAAAGGGGCTGATTATCTATAAATGCTATTTTTTTTTTTGGTTTATTTTGATTGTAAACTCCTCAAGGGTAAAGAGGGCATGTTTTATATTTCTTTTGAATCAGTCCCACGATGCTTTTTTCACCAGCCCCTTAAGTTTAGCACCTGGTTGATGCTTTCCCCCACACCCAATGGTGATACTGTTTATTTTTGATTTTTCAAGATTTATTATTATTATTATTATTATTGTGATTTGGGTAAAGATTTACAGAGCAAATTCACTTTCCCTACAGCAGTTTACATATACTTTGTCTCACGACATTGACCACAGTTTACCACAATGCAGCAGCTCCCCTCCCACTTCCTCCCCATAGTTACCTCTTCCCACTGTCTAACCCTCCATGGACTCCTGCCCCCTAAGCTGTCTCCCTGCATATAGGCAGCCCTTCTTTCTCAATGATTGTTCTCTCCAAGGAGTGTATCTACCTCAGGTAAATGTTCAACTCATATGCCTGCCTTCTGTTTGGCTGGAAACCACAGGTGTGGGTTCAATTCCAGACCTGAAGGGCAGCTAGGGACCATAGTCTTAATGGTTCTACCAGG
>NW_006921740.1:6782515-6783035 GCF_000298275.1 Orycteropus afer afer
ACTGTACCAAAAAGAACTGGTTGATCTTCATCCATTTCAGGAGGTGGCATATGTTCAAGAACCAATGGTATTGAAGGAAGAAGTCAAAGCTGCACCGAAGGAATTGGCACAGAACAAGCCTCCAGGAACTGACAGAATACCCATTGAGATGTCTCAACAAATGGATGCCATGCTGGAGGCACTCTCTCGGCTATGCCAAGAGATTTGGAAGACAGCTACCTGGCCAACTGACTGGAAGAGATCCATCTTTGTACCCACTCCAAAGAAAGGTGATCCCACAGAATGTGGAAATTATCGAACAAGATCATTAATGTCACATGCAAGTAAAATCTTACTGAAGATAATTTAAAAATGGTTGCAGCAGTATATTGACAGAGAACTTCCAGAAATGCAAGCTGGGTTCCGAAGAGGATGTGTGTGATAGTTGGAGATGTGTGTTAACTTGGCTGGACCCCAGTTCTGTGTGGTTGTTCCCATGATGGGATCAGATGACTGTGTTCTGAGTGGCCAATCTGCCCAA
>NW_006921740.1:6806328-6809057 GCF_000298275.1 Orycteropus afer afer
GGGGTTTAGTCCACTTCTATATCCTTCCCTTCAAGGCTCAGGGGTCCAGGATTATCTTCTGTGTCTGTGTTAATTGGTTTCCCTTTTCTTTGTTGAAGAAGGTCTGTGCAGTCTTTCTGCCTAGTCCGCCATCTTGCCGGAACCCTATAAATGCTATTTTACATTCTTAGAGTCGTCAAAATGATCAACTCAAGGTGTCTTGAAAAGACTGAATAGATAATGAGCAGTTAAAATTGATGGAGTGGATGCCTAGAGAGAATGTGTGCTTATGGGGACATTTGCAATTGCCCCCTAAATTCTGTGTAACTTAAACAAACTACCTCTAACTCACTTTATAGGTTGAATTTAATTTTTAACCTTCTGTGAAATGAAAATTAACCTTGAGGTAAATTCATAGAATTTCCTATGTAGAAATTAGAATCCTAGCAGACATTAGTAAGTGTTCCCAGAAAAAAAAGAAAATAGTTATAAGGCTAAAATGTTTTGAGGTCACTGGGTTCAGTAGAGTTTCATAGATTTCTGTAGTACAGGACTTCTCAGAGCATCTAATGGGTTAAGGTGGACTATAAACTTCCCAGAAGGCAGTGCAATATGCAAATAGCATCAGTTTATTTGGCCATGTGAAAACCTTCCATGCTTCCTCCCCACCCCCAAGCAGTTTTTCTGCATCTTGTGGAACTAGTGTTCTCTGAAACACACTTTGGGAAATATTGGTCTTCTCTGGTAGCATAGTGCCTAAGGCACATGACTGCTAACCAGGAGGCTGGCAGTTCAAACCTACCAGGCACTCCTTGGAAGGAAGATGGGGCAATCTACTTCTGTAGTGATACTGCCTTGGAAACCCAAGGAGGGGTCACTATGAGTTGGTCCGACTTGAGGGCACATAACAACAACAACAACAACAACAACAACAGCAGCAGCAACTAACCCTATTAAGGAGTCCTGGTGGTGTTGAAGCCAAGTAGAATAAAAATCAAGCCTGCATCCTCAGTTGGAGGCAAATAAGTAAATATGATAACTCAGTTCCTTAAGAACTGAATAGAATCAAAGCTCAGTCTGCATCCTGTTACCTCCTGTCTGTTACCTTAGTTGGAGGCAGATAAGTAAACATGATAACTCAGCTCCTTAAGAACTGAATAGAATGAAAGGTCAATTCACACATCTTCTCCATGTTTCCCCCTAGAAATATATGATAAGTACCTTAAGGTGTGTTTCAGGAAATAACTTAAAAATTAGCTGTGGCCCTGGGACATGCGCAGTGAGACAAATGGGAACAAAGTTGCTGGGAACTGATATTCTCCCCTTTGCCCAAGCCCCGATGAGCTGATGACAGAAAGCCAATGTGACTCATCCCGTGCTCAAGCGCACTGCATTAAAAATTGACTGTCCCTTTAAACCAAGGCAAAGGAAGCCTCAGCCAATCCCAGTTAATTCATGCCCAAATTCCTGAAGGTTTTATGAATATGTATAATCCTCCTCTCCTGAAACTTACAAAACTGTATCCCGACCTCCATTCTGGGAGTCAGATTTGAGTACTGGCTCCTGTCTCCTTGCATTGCCACTTTGCAATAAATAATTTTCTCTCAGTCACTCAGTGTATAATCTGTTTTGGCCTGATTTGCGCACTGGGCAGCAACTCATGCTTGGTCCTGCTTCAGTGTAGTGGGTAATATGTTCAGCTGCTAAACAAAAGGTTGTCAGTTTGAACCCTCGAGCCACTCTGTGGGAGAAAGATAAGGCAATCTTTCATAAGGATTTACAGCCTTGGAAACCCTACAGGGCACTTCTACTCTGTCCTGAATGGTTGCTATGAGTTGGAATCAACTTGATGGCAAGTGGATATGAACTCTGCTTACTTTATAGTTTAGGAAACTGAATTTCACAAAGTTTATGTACCTTATATTCAATATCTTGTTTTTGTGTCTATCTATGAGGGGTGAATGTGAAGCAATATAATTATAATTTTATGAACATGGAAATATTGCTTGGAAATAAATGTTATCTTTCAAAATGGAACCCTTGAGTGTGTTTATACTGAGTATCTTGATGATGATGCCTTCATTCAAAACAGTTTCAGAGTTTTTCTTTTGGATATTGCTTTACCTGGCTTACCAGACCTGCCACACAAGACAATCAACCTTATGGCTGCAGAGTAACATCTGACTGGTACTCTTATAGTAGAAAAAGCAATGGATTAGGGCATCAACTAAACTTTTGTTCTTTTATTTGCTGCTTGACCATTAATAAATTAAACAACTGCAAAGCTTAACTTTTAGAGCCCCAGTTTCTTCACCTGTAAATTTGGACATCAGAATAGCTACGTCATGGGATCTTGTTTGGATTAAATGAGATAATACTGATGTACACACTTGAAGAACAGGGGTTAATTGTGCAGGCTCTGGAATCTGACTGCTTGAGTCTCTACTCTGTTTACTAGCTTTGTGACTTTGGGATGATAATTTTACTCAGTTTTCTTGCTTGTCAATGGGCATGTAACAGTACCTATTTTCTTGGCTTGTGTGGATTAATAAAACAATATGTGTAAGGTGCTTTGCCTGTGCCTGGCACGTAGTAAATGTTCTGTAAATGTTAGATTCTGTTATTCTAACCTTGAAAGTATTAGACATGCTAAGATGGTTCCTTTCAAGGGAATTTTTGATTTTGTTAGCAGTGAGTAGATGGGAAAGGAAGGTAAGGAAAAGATGATTAGGAGGACCAGAATTAAGAAT
>NW_006921740.1:6809157-6813132 GCF_000298275.1 Orycteropus afer afer
ATTGATTAGACCAAGCTCAGAATGACCAAATGTCTTATATTCATTATCTATTGCTGTGTAACATTATTACCACCAATTTAGCAGCTTAAACAATATACATTAATCATCTCACAGATTCTGTGGTTTAGAACTCCAGGCATGGCTTAGTTAGAACCTCTTCAGGGCTACAATCAAAGAGCCAGCCAGGGCTGAAGACTCACCTGAATGCTCAACTACGGAAGAATCTACTTCCAAGCTCATTAGTAGCACTCACTTCCTTTCCAGCTGCCAGATTAAGTTGTTTCTTATTGTCTATCAGCTGAAGGCTACCCTCAGCTTCTTGCCATATGGACAAATAGGACTTATGGACTTCCCATATGACTGTTTGCTTCCTCAAAGCCAACAAGGGAGAGAAAGTCTGTTAGGAAGATCCATGTACTGTATTTTTATTTTATGTTTGTTTGCCAACCACTCCCTCTCCCCATGAGATAATTTCATAAGTGTGCTATGCTAATTTTTTAAAATAGAAACATGTAAAAAAGTTGGTGCAGTAAGGAGGGCATGGTTGGCAAACATAGAAGTCACATTATGCATAAAAACACAACAATCAGGTGCATTCCATCACCTTTGCCATATTCTGTTGCCTATAAGTGAATCACAGGTCCTGCCCATGCTCCCAGGGAGGTTATCACACAAGGGCACGAACATCACAAGGTGGGGTTGTGGGGATTACACTAGAGTCTGCCTGCCACAGCCCTCCCCCCAAATCAAGCCCAAGTTAAAAGGTTTTTAGAGTGTGTGCCTGAATCCAATTTTTTAAAATAGCAGTTTTGGAATAAAATCGGCATAGCTGGAATATTTATGGTGTCCCAACATGACCACTTGGAAGGGTTAATACCCATTTCAACCAGAATTTACATCTTACCATGCTGTTATTAGGGGCTAGTCATGTTATTTTATGGTCAAATTTAATCTATTCTTAAAGTAAGAGAATTTCCTTATAATCCTCATTCTTTTGTGGCACATTATATAATCTCTTGGGCTTCTGCTTTATAATGGAATTTTCCCTAAAGGCCTATCCAGGCCAGTAACTAGGTTGATTGAAGGCTGTTTTTACTATTCAGTAAATCTTAGATATGGCCTTTTATTAGCCTAAATAGATATGAAAAGATAAATCTACCTTCATCTAAATTTCCTTGATTTTGTGTGTCTCAGGGTTATGAATTCACCACATAACAGCACAATTATTTGTTTCTTGTGGGCTATGTAGGCCTCTGGGAGTTTATGTTAAGTAGCTTTAAAGGACTTTATTACAGTTAGAAACAATCATCAAGTATTTGGTACTGAATGTCTCAACATGGAAGAAGTGTCGTGTAAAACTGTGTGAGTTCACCTATGTGATAATCAGCTTGAGCAGAATGACACACATAGGTGTCATAAAGAAACAGAAACTTGAAAATACCTCTCTAAAAACAGTCTTAGGACATAAACCAAAAGAAAAAAACACACCCCAAATTCATTGACATAGAGTTGATTCTGACTTAGAGTGACTCTAGGGCACAGAGTAGGACTGTCCCATAGGGTTCCCAAGGCTGTAACTTTTCATGGAAACTGACTGCCACATCTTTCTCCCACACAGCAGCTGGTGGTGGGTTTGAACAGTTGATCTTTTGATTAGCAGCTGAGAACTTTAACCGCTATACCACTTAGGGCTCCCTCTTAGGACGTACCCAAACAAAACCCACTGCTATTGAGTCAAGTCTAACTCATAGTGACCCGGTACGGCAGAATAGAATGGTCCCATATGGTGTCCAAGGCTAGAAATCTTTATGGAAGCAGAATGCTTCATCTTTCTCTCATGGAGCAGCTGGTGGATTTGTACCTCCAAGCATTTTGGTTATCTGCCCAGTGCTTTAACCACAGCACCACCAGAGCTCTTTCCTAGGGCATAAGGTCATATTAATTTTGGGGTATAAGGAAATGCTAAAATCAACAAATCATAGGGTGTGAACAATCTCTTAATTTAGCCTGATGAAGGCAGATTTTAGGTTATGCTTGAAGAAGGAAATATAACACTACAGCCAACTACTAGAAAAAATAGAAATGACTAGGAAAGGTCTTGCTTAGTTTCTGCTTCATAGAAATAGCAGTGAGCCAATGATACATGCATTTGGATGCTGTGTTAGCTCCCTGGGAGAAAATCTTCTGTGAAGATTTTTCAAAACTCTGATCTATTCCCCAAGATTTGCCAGTCATGTTATTGATTCATTATTTTCACTTCATTTGGATCATTATTCATCCATGACTTTGGTTTGTGGTTGAGTTCTACTGAGAATAAAATCAGCAAAATGTTTCTACTTGAACTTCATTTTTTCTTTGGCTGTTCTCTGTATCATCAATAGAACCTGGAACAATTTTTGTCACAGGCAAGTATGTGCTTGTTTGTCTTGAAATATGATATACTCACCATTGAAACTTGGGTCAATGTAGAGCAAGCTGGCTGTAAAAGTAAACTTATAAGTAAACTCAAGTTTTCTTATAAATATTATTCTTTTGGCAGATTAATACTTTTAGTCTTATACTCAAAAAAAAAAAAAAAAAGACATTCCTGGAATAAATCAGCTCAGCACCCAAAAGAAGAAAAACACTGCCTGTCACAGCAGCACTGAGCAACAAAAGATCTCATCCTTGCAATAGAATTTACTTCTAGATCTGCCCTTAACTCAGTGTGTGACCTTGAGCAGTTCACTTAACCCCAGCCTCAGATATTACATAAAGGGCTTCTGAGATCTAGAATTCTTTTTCAAGTGGAATGTCAAGTTTCTAACCTCTGATCTTTTGGCATTTTCAAAGGATAGCTGAGGTCACTCTGGGTAGACTCCTGTGAGCTTTGGTGAAAGAGAAACAGGGACAGGAAAAGGATCAATAACAAGTCCCACACTGTCAAAGGGAAAATGTCATTGATAAATTCAAGCCACATTTATCGAGCATTTCCTAGTGAAAAGCACAGTGCCAGATATTGCAGAAAGTGCAAAGAGGATTAAGACATAGTCTCTGCCTTAAAAAGAAGTGCAAGGAAAAATAAGACTTGATAAATAAATACAATAACTTAATATAAGGCAGGGTGTGCTATTGCCATGAAGATGATTCAGACCAGGTGTTATTGAAGTTTACGTAGAATAATCATGCTTAGAGAGTATGGCCCAGAAAAGGTTTCATTAAAAGATGACATGTAAAATAGACCCTAAAAGATGCAGAGGATTTTGCCTGATGGAAATGGAGGGAAGAGAACTCTAGGTAGAAGGAGCTGCATAAACTGTGCTTGGAATTGGAAAAATAGAGAATTTGAGTTAGAAGATCGAATAGTTCCACTAACTTGGTCGGTAGGCAATTGTGTTGAAAAAGTGGGCAGTAAGTTCATGACTTCATCAACAACAAAATTATGAAAGCACAGATACAGTTTATATGGTTGGGCATTCTGGCTTATGCAGTGTGCTAGCCTTTTGAGACAAACTTATTTCATTTTTAGGCCAATAGAATGCATTTTAAGGGTACCCTTTCATTCCAACAATATCTTGTTTTTGCATTGACCTGGTGTAGTCACCAACCTTCATCTGTGTAATGCAATACTTTCTAATAGCATTAGAGAAATGTCTAACCTCTTTATTATTCATTGTCGAGGGCCATCCAAGAGTCATTTTGTCAGGAGCATTAAAAAATCTTCAAGGCTTAGGTGCAGAGAAAACCACTCTCTGTTTAGTGTATCCTCTTAAACATGAAAATGATCTTGTTCTCAAAGGGACCATTTCCAAACCTGGCTAAAAATTATAGCACCTCTTTTATTTTTATCACCCTGGTGGCTATCATCTTCATATCACTTTGGGGCTTAAAAATTTGTCTTGCCTTTTAAAGTTCTTAAAAAAAAAAAAAAGTTCTTTTTAGCATTACTGAATTCCACACCAGCTTCCAGTGTTAGCAAAGACCACATAGTAACAT
>NW_006921740.1:6814227-6815133 GCF_000298275.1 Orycteropus afer afer
CAAAAGAGATGAACTTTACTAACTAAGATAAATTATATTTTGGTTCAAAAAAGACTTCAGGGGATTGTTTGATTTAAGGTTTAAAGTTTAAAGATTGTTTCATGGCAATAGTTTTAGGGGTCCATTCAACCTCAGTGGCTCCAGAAAATTTGGATTCCATTGATAATAATAATAAGAAACTCTTGTTGGGTGCTAATGTGCCAGAAACTATATTAATTCTGAGAAATTCTATGGTATGATTATTATTTTCATTTTTCAGATGAGGAGACTGAAGCACAGAGACATTCAAGATTACGCAGTAACTGGTGGAGCTGAAGTATAAAAAAGTCTTATCTAAGTGTAGAGTGTTGAACTTTGTTGATAGAGCTGGTGATGGCCAACATGGAATGAATTTCTGAACCAGGGGGCTTGTGTTCTCTTGTGTGGTAGAAACTGAAGAACCCTGCCCTGATCCCCTGCAGGAAGGGGGCACTCATTCCCCCGTCCCCTAGGAGTGTTGGCGGCTGACGACTCTCATCTGAATCCTTCTCTGTAGGTTGCCTTCAGCAGAAGAGGGCCACCTTACTCAAAGTCACACCCTCTCCTGGGCACTGGCATAGGGGTCTTACACGACATTTTAGAGGATGCTTGTATCAGAAGCTCTCAGCAGAGAGGGACTAGAGTGCATCTCAGAATTACCTGAAGAGTTTCTCCTTATTGCCTACTCTTGTCTCTCCAGAAGTAGAATTCAAAATATTTGACATTTGGTCATGAAACAGCACTGAGCTGTATGCTTGCTAGAACAGTAGAGAGGGCCCTGTTCTTCCAGGTGTTATTAACCTTTCAGTTGCTGGATCATAGGTGATCTGAAGAAGGGACTGTGGTAGTAAGGGGCACACGGGAGAGCTTGAGGTACAAGTGTTACTT
>NW_006921740.1:6817243-6818552 GCF_000298275.1 Orycteropus afer afer
AATGCAAAATGCTTTAACCTAAACAAAGCATAATGAAGGAAAGGGAAGCAACTGGGAAAATAATAATAATCACATCACATATTCCAAAGCTTTTGGGTTCTCTGGTATTTTGACTGATCTCTGCCTGGGTACTTCTCCTTTAGTGGGGCAATTGAGAGCTGGCTGGGTGAGGGCGTTTGCTGGCCTCCAAAGAAGCACAGAATGGTTCAGAGTACAGAATGTCTTTTGTATCCAAGAAACAAACAGTAGTTACCCTCTCAGCACTTAATAGCTGCAGCGAGGTGAGGGTTACCAGAGAGAGCTGAGAAAAATATTGCAGGACTTGCCTGTGAAACCTCAATTATCAGGGCTGTTTGGCTTATAGAAAAAGGAACTAATTGTCTTCTGAGCAGAGCTGTTTTTCTTTCTTTCATTGTTTCCTCTTCATTGTCTTTTGTTTGTATCCGTTTCCTGTTTCTCCTTTCCTCTATTAAACATGTACATGCATGTGTGTATACATCCACATAAACACACACATACACAAACACACACACACACAGAATTTCTGCTGGCCTTATATTTCCTTTCCTATAAGGTGTGCAAATGGATGGGGGACTAGGGCTTTATACAAGTCTTTTTTGCTCAAGATAAGCCCTACCTTACCAAATATCTGTCTACATATTGTTCACTTTTGCTATCTCAATCACAAAAGAGAATAGGAATTTGAAAATATCTCTATGTATCCCTCTATTTATACACACACACGTGCGCATACACACACACACATTAAGGAGCCTTGGTGGCACAGTGGTTAAGAGCTTGGCTGCATAACAAAAGGTTGGGTGCTTAAACCCACCAGCTGTTCCACGGGAGAAAGATGTAATGATCTGCTTCCATAAAAATTATAGCTTTGGAAATCCTATTGAGCAGTTCCAGTCTGTCCTATAGGGTTGCTATGAGTCAGAATTCACTACGTGGAACACAACCACCAACATTTTTTAAAGTAAAGCTTTCTATAGGATCTATTTTTCTCTCTTAAGATGTAACGGACTTGAGGACAACTAACAACGAGAATATTACATACTTACCTTAGAGAAGACTGAATTTAAACAAAAGAAATTAGAAAGGGGAAAAGGGAAAGAGATACGAATTCGTGTATGTTTCTGCTATCCAAAGACAGTCACCCAGGCTTCTGATCAACATTGTACAGAACTCAGTACAATGTTTTTATTTTTATTTGTTTACTGTGGTAAATATATATGTAACAAAACACTTGTCATTTCAGCATTCTTTACACTGAAAAACACAGTTTAAATTTTCTTAGAACACA
>NW_006921740.1:6819267-6820522 GCF_000298275.1 Orycteropus afer afer
TTCTGTGCAGTAGCTGGCTACCTTTTAGTTAGCAGCCAAATGCCTTAACCACTACACCACCAGAGATCCTTGGAGACAACCCCAGATCTTTTGAATACAGTCCTATATTTTCATAATCAATTCTTTATAATTTCAAATCCTTCTAATTGAGGTTTCTCTGAGAAAGCTGACAACATTTGTTTGTTTGTTTATCATTTTCTCAGTTTAACACTTCCAGGAAGTATAAATACAACCAACAACAACAACAAAAAAAACAACAACAAAACTCACTGCCGTAGAGTCGTTTCCTACTCATAACAACCCCTCCTTGGGTTTCCGAGGCAGTATCTCTAAGGAAGTAGATTGCCCAACCTTCCTTCTGAGGAGTGGTTGGTGGATTTGAACCAACAGCCTTTTGATTAGCAGTCAAGTGCCTTAGGCACTATACCACCAAAGGTAACATTTATCTTTGAATTTCTCTTTGTTATAAGAGTTCTGGTAGTGTAGTGTCTAGGACATTTGACTGCTAACTAGAAGGCTGGTAGTTCAAACCCACCAGCCACTCCTCAGAAGGAAGGTTGGGCAATCTTACTTCCATAGAGATACTGCCTTGGAAACTCAAGGATAGGTTGCTATGAGTTGGACCCGATTCAATGGTATGAGTTTGTTTTTTTCTTTTTGTCACTGATTTTTAACTCTGACAGCGCATCCTATTGATTACTGGAGATTTTCTCAAAGTTCTGATGTCCAAAACCCCACCTAGATTTACAGTGTTTAGGATTTGGGCATTGATATTTTTAAGAAAGATTCACAGGTGATTGTGACACTCAGTGATGTTGGGAACCGTTTTAATTCTAGAGTGTTGTTGGTGAGCTAAATTTGAAGTTCTTGTTTTTGTGATCACCACTTGTGTGTCAGTTTGTTGTACTGTGGTGGCTTTCATGTTGCTATGATGCTAGAAGCTGTGCCATGAGTATTTCAAATATCTATAGGGTCACCTGTGGTGGATAAGTTCCAGCAGAGTTTCCAGATTAAGAGAGACTAGGAAGAAAGGCCTGATGCTTTATTTCCAAAAATTAGCCAGTGAAAACCCTATGGATGACAGGAACTTGTTTACTTTGGACATGTCATAGGAGGGATCAATTGCTGGAGAAGGATATCAGGTTTGGTGAAGTGGAGGGCCAGTGAAGCAAGGGAAATTCTCAATGAGATGGACTGACACAATGGTTGCTGCAACAATGGACTCAAGCATACTAATGATTTAAAGATGGCACCC
>NW_006921740.1:6821869-6822425 GCF_000298275.1 Orycteropus afer afer
AAAAAAAAAAAAAAAAAGAAGTATGTGCCAATTTGATTACACCCTTAAAAGGAAGAAATCTTGTCCTCCTTTCCCTTTCTCCCCTTCCTATGAGGGAGTCACCATATCAACTCTGATCTATACTCTTATGTGTGAGAGAAATAAGCTGCTATTGTGTTTGGGCATGTGGGTTTTTGACCTTTATTATAGCAGTTCAATTTGAAAAGCCAGCCTGTTAAAGTCTGAATTATAACAATGGGTTTTCTGAATCTTGTTTTCTTTCCAGAATGAGGTCCTTCTGGGCTAAGATCAAGACTTATATCTTATTTCTAGTTCTCAAAGCCTGGCAGTGCTAATTACATCTATTATTCTCATAGGTATATGTTGGCCCATGCCAGTCTATCCACACTCCAAAACAGAAAAAAAGGACATATATAATTTCATGCCAAGTAAGCTGCATGAACAATGAGACAGTTAGAATCAGAGAAGGACCTAGTGACAGACACTGCCATTTGTTCCTGAGAATCTGCCTTTTCTTTGGAGCACATTGCTGGGTTGCATTTCTGGGCCTTGCCTA
>NW_006921740.1:6823080-6824411 GCF_000298275.1 Orycteropus afer afer
CTTGGGCTGTGCGCCACATTTCTGGCCTTGGGAAAAGTATGCCTGAAGGAGCATAGATGTATCTTTTATAACATTCAGTTTTCTCTGACAGCATAATGCCAGCTGTGATCTTTGTCTCTGCTCTTCAATCGTCCTTAGAGTAGGAGTGTTCAAATATTTCTAACTTGGGTGTCCTTTTCTGTTGTTGGATGCTGATGATAGCATCTGAGCTAAAACTAAAACATGTAATAAATCAATTCATTAATAGAATGGCAAGTTCAAAACTTGAAGTGTGGACATCATTTCTAGAGGTTTAATTTTTGCAAAATAAAAGAGCAATCCTGTATGAAGGTACTCAGGTTAGTACCCAAAGCACAGTTTTGAATGTCAAATATTTAAAGATGTCCTTCAAAATACATTTACCTTATAAGTTTGTCAGAATGTAGATTCACTTTGACTCACGGCTAACAAAAGAAATCTCAACTCTTTAGTGTGACTCACCTCAATCTGGCCATCACTTACATTTCCAGTTAATTGCAACTGTATTCCCTGCATGTATCTCGAGTCAAACTCTACTTTGCTGGAGTATACTTTATGTTAGGGCAATGGTAGGTTCTATAACCAAAGATACATAATGGTTCAAACACTGTAGAAGTTTATGTCTTAACAGCTCAAGGTGGGTGGTCCTGTGGGCGGGAAAAGGTCTCCTGCACAAGGTCATTCAGAGACCAAAATAATGAAGGCTTTGACCTCTTCATTACATAGCTTCTGTAGTTTCCCTGGTCATCTTCATTCTAGCCATTAGAAGAGTCATGCCAAGTAATTCAGAAAGGAACAGAGAAGCCCATGTGGGAGGTTTCTGTGGGCCAGGCTGTTAGTGACACCTATCACTTCAGCGTGGGAGCTCTGGTAGTGTAGTGCCTAAGGCACTTGACTGCTAACCAGAAGGCTGGAGGTTCAAACCTACCAGTCACTCCTCAGAAGGAAGGTCGGGCAATCTACTTCCGTAGTGATAATGCCTTGGAAACCCAAGGAAGGGTCGCTATGAGTTGGGTCTGACTTGATGGAACATAACAACAACAACATCACTTTGGCGTATATTCCATTAGCTAGAATTTTTTTATCACACAGTCATATGAAACTACATAGAACTTTTGGGAAATACGATCTAGTCATGCCTAGGAGGAAGAGGTAATGGATTTTTTGATCAGCTGGCTATCTCTGCTACATGCTGTTGGTGTCAGCGTGGGATCTGTTGCAATCCTGTGGTTCAGTGAATTACTTGGCATGACTCTTCTAGCCATGGTCTTTATGACACCTACCAGATCACTGGTTGGAGCATTCTCTAGAGA
>NW_006921740.1:6826161-6827410 GCF_000298275.1 Orycteropus afer afer
CACTGTGATCCATAGGTTTTCATTGCTCAAATTATGGAAATATATCAGCAGGCCTTTCTCCCTAGTTTATCTTAGTCTGGAAGCTCCACTGAAACTTGTTCAGCATCATAGTAACATGCAAGCTGCCAGTGATGGATGGGTGGTGGTTGCACATAAGGTGCATTGCCTGGAAATCAAACCCAGGTCTCCTGCATAAACCAACAGTGCCTTGAGTTGCCCTTAGTTAGTGTTTAAAAATGTAGCTGCCCTGAACTGTAAGCCTTATGCTCTCATAGCACTATAATAGAAGTTCAAGTCAAGAGTATGGAGCTCCTGGGATATACAAAATGGGCAGCAGTGACTAGGACAGAAGGAAGTGACTTGGAACAGTGTCAATATGTTGGCAGTGAAGGCATTCATTCGCTCTAGAGGACTCATCTCTTGCTGAACAAATCGTATTAACTCCAGCCAAGCTTGCAGCTGACTCAGATGGCCTCTGAGAATTGCCTCACACTAAGCCACGGCTGCTTCATCACAGATAAGGCCAGCGACACACAGAGGACTCAAGTGAAGGGTGCCCTCAGGTGACCCAGTTAAGCCTTTTGCTGCTGGGGGTAGTGGAGTGAAGAGAGGCTAAGGGGAAATTAGTTGTCAGGGGGATGCCCTGAAGTATGCTACAGATTATTCCAATTAGTACAGATTTATTCCAATGACTACACTTGTTTGGGAAGTAAGATTTTGGCTTCGGCCATTTGTCTGGGTTAGGTGGAGAAAAGGAAACTATTCTGATTGAATTGTGTCTCCCCATAAAATATGTTGATGTTCTAACCCTTGCTATCTCTGAACATAATTTTGTTTGGAAATAGGGTCTTTGAAGATGTTATCAGTTAAGTTACCATGAGGTTGTACTAGAGTAGGGTGGGTTTTAATACAAACTGAGTGACTCCTTATAAAACAGGAGAAGAACCACAGAGGAAGAATTTCTATGTGAAGACACATTTACAAGCTAAGGAATGCTCGAGCTACTAGAAGCTGAGAGAGACAAGAAAATACCTTACTTAAGAGACTTCAGGTGCTCTGGTGGAGTAGTGTGTAAGGTATTTGGCTGCTAGCCAAAAACTCTGTGGTTTGAACCCACCAGCCACTCAATGGAAAAAAGATGAGGCAGATTGCTTTGGTAGGAACTGACTCAATTGCTTCGGTAGGAACTGACTTAATGGTAGTGAGTTTACTTTTAAGAGACTTCAGAGGGTCTATGGCCCAGGCAACA
>NW_006921740.1:6829335-6829975 GCF_000298275.1 Orycteropus afer afer
ATATGCAAGTTCAAGATGAAGGTAAAGGCAAGTAAAACAAGTCCATGAGAACCAAATTATATTATATCCCTTTTGAATTTAGGGACCATTTAAAGAATAGATTTGATGCGTTGAACATGAATGACTGAAAACCAGAGGAACTGTGGGATGACATCAAGAACATCATCCACAAAGAAAGGAAAAGGTAATTTAAGGGACAGGAAAGGAAGAAAAGAACAAAATGGATGTGAGAAGAGACTCTGAAACTTGCCCTTGAACAGAGAGTAGCTAAAGCAAATGGAAGAAATGAAAAGATAAAAGAACTTAACAGAAGAATTCAAAGAGCAGCTCAAGAAGACAAAATCAATTATAATGAAGTGTGGAAAGACCTGGAGTTAGAGAAACAAAAGGGAAGCACACACTAGGCATTCCTCAAGATGAAAGAACTAAGGAAAAAATTTAAGCCTCAAGTAGCAATATTGGAAGATCCTATGGGCAATCTATTGAATGATGCAGGGAACTTCAAAAGAAGATGGAAAGAATACACAGAGACACTATCCAAAAACAATTGGTCAATGTTCATCCATTTCAGGAGGTGGCATATGATCAAGAACCAATGGCACTGAAGGAAGAAGTAGAAGATGCACTGAAGGAATTGGCA
>NW_006921740.1:6839072-6842892 GCF_000298275.1 Orycteropus afer afer
TTCTTCACTCAGACAGCTGCTGGCTGCTGAGGCTGAGAAGCCCAAGGTTGACAAGTAAAAGGCACAGTCCCAATGTTACCAAACCACATGGCAGGCCATTAATTTAAGTCCATTGTAAGTTGCAAGGTCGGCAGAGAATGGCAGGCTGCTGAATAACAACAGGGCTACATGCAGGGACCAAGGATGCCACAAGCTAGAGACCATTTCCCAAGTTTCTGCTTGTATACAGGAAGCAGACCACATTCCTTAAGGCAGCTATTCAGCTGCTCACAATAGATTCCACCATGGAGTTGATTGTCAGTCTCATCATGGGGAATACTACACCCAGCTGCCTAGCCACCCAACTAGGCCTAGCCAAGTAGACATATAAAATGAACTACCACAGCAAACTACCCCTATTTGCTGATGATATGATCCTATATGTAGAAAACCCAAGAGACTCGATAAAAAATCTACTGGAACTAATTGAGAGATTTAGCATCGTGGCAGGATACAAGATCAACATCCAAAAATCAGTTGGATTCCTCTACACCTGCAAAGAGATTGCTGAAAAAGAAATAAGGAAATCAATACCATTTACAATAGCTACCAAAAAAATCAAATACTTGGGAATAAATCTTAGGAGGTACACAAAATCCTGTACAAAGAAAACTATAAAAGACTACTTCAAGAAACCATAAGACATCTACATAAATGGAAGAATATCCCATGCTTGTGGATAGGAAGATTGAACATTGTAAAAATGTCAATTCTACCCAAAGCAATCTATACATCCAGTGCAATCCCAATCCAGATCCCATCAACATTCCTTAAAAAAAAAAACCAAACACACTGCCCTCGAGTTGTACCTGACTCATAGAGACCCCTCCATGGGTTTCCAAGGCAGTATCACTACAGAAGTAGAAGGCCCAACCTTCCTTCCGAGAAGTGGCTGGTGGGTTTGAACTGCCAGCCTTCTGGTTAGTATCTTAGGTACTACATCGCCAGATTCCTTAAGGATATGGAAAAACCAATCACTAACTTTATATGGAAAGGAAAGAGACCTCAGATAAGCAAAGCATTATTGAAGAAGAACAACAAAGTAAGAGGTCCCACACTCCTGGATCTTAAAACCTACTTTACAGCCACAGTAGTCAAAACTGCCTGGTATTCATACAGCGACAGACACATAGACCAATGGAATAGAATTGAGAACCCAGAAATAGATCCATCGATGTACGGTCAACTGATCTTTGACAACGGGGTGAAATCCATTAAATGGGAAAGAGATTGTCTGTTTGACAAATGGTGCTGGCAAAACTGGATATCCATTTGCAGAAAAATGAAACAAGATCTGTACCTCACACCATTCACAAAAGCTAATCCAGATGGATCAAAACTTTAAATGTGAAATCTAAAACTATAAAGATCCTCAAGGAAAAACTAGGGGCAAACTTAGGGGCCCTAATATATGACATAAATAGACTATCAAGCATAACCCAAAATGCACAAACAGCAGAAGATAAACTAGATGAATGGGACCTTCTAAAAATTAAATTTTTATGTGCTTTCAAAGACTTCTCCAAAAGGTCAAAAGAGAACCTACAGACTGGGAAAAAATACTTGGTAATGACATATCTGACAAGGGATTTATCTCTAGAATTTATAGAAAACTCCAACACCTCAACAACAAAAAGACAAATAATCAAATTAAAAAATGGACAGAAGACAAAAAGACCAAAGAAGATATTCAGTGGCTAACAAACATGAAGAAATGCTCACGATCATTAGCTATTAGAGAGATGCAAATCAAAATAACAGTGAGATACCATCTTGCCCCAGCACTAGCAGCAAAGTTCAACAAGATAGAAAATAACAAATGCTGGCTAGAATGCGGAGAGATTGGGACTCTCATATGCTGATGGTGGGACTGTCAAATGATACAACCACTGTGGAAAGCAGTATGGCAATTCCTTAAAAAGTTGGCACTAGAAATACCATTTGACCCAGCAATTCCATACTAGGTATATATCCTAAGGAAGTGAGATCCAAGACAAGAACAGATATATGCACACCCATGTTCATTGCAGCACTATTTACAATAGCCAAAAGATAGAAAAAACCTAGGAGCCCATCAACAGAAGAATGGATAACCAAACTATGGTACATGCATACAATGCAATACTATGCAACCCTAAAGAAGAACGTAGAATCTGCAACACTGCATAATGTGAATGTACTTGGAGGACATTATGCTGAGTGAAATAAGTCAATCACAAAAGGACAAATGTTGTATCAGTCCATTACTGTAAAAAGTCAAGGAAGGGTTTATATATGGAAGGAAATTTTCTTTGTTGATTGCCAGGGGTGGGAAGGGAGGGGAGGGAACACTTAGATAGGTAGAGACAAATATTTATTTGGGTGAGGAGAAGGGCAATGTACCAAATGTGAGTGATCAACACAGTGACATTGAGGAAGAGGATGGGGTGATCTACTTCCACAAAAATTTACAGCCTTGGAAATCCATTGGGGGTGGCTATGAGTTAGAATTAACTTGATGGCAGTGAATTTGGTTTATATTTAAATATCAGAGTCAGGGCACTGCCATTGAGTTGATTCTGACTCCCAGATAACCCCCCCTCCCCATTGGGTTTCCGAGGCAGTAAATCTTTACAGAGGTAGATAGCCCCATCTTCCTTCTGCAGAGCAGCTCATGGGTTTGAACCACTGACCTTCTGACCAGCCAAATGCCTTATCCACTATGCCATTATATATTGAGCAAACCAAATTTACTGCCTTAGAGTCAATCCGACTCATAACAACCCCTCCTAGGGTTTCCAACATGGTATCACTGTGGATGTAAATTGCCTAACCTTCCTTCTAAAGAGTGGCTGGTGGGTTTGAACCACCAGCCTTCTGGTGAGCAGTCAAGTGCCTTAGGCACTATGCCACTAGAGCTTCCTGCCACTATATATATATGCTGTTGTTGTTGTTAGGTGCCGTTGAGTTGTCTCTGACTCATAGCACCTTTATGTACAACAGAATGAAGCACTGCCCTGTCCTGCGCAAACCTCACAATCCCAGCTATACCTGAGCCCCTCACTGCAGCCACTTTGTCAATCAATCTCGTTGAGGGCCTTCCCATTTTCCATTGACCCTTACTTTACCAACCATGATATCCTTCTCCAGGGATTATTTCCTTCTGACAACATGAGCAAAGTAGGTGAGATGAAGTCTGGCCATTTTCACCTCCAAGGAGCATTCCAGCTGGACTTCCTCCAGGATAGATTTGTTAGTTCTTTTACTAGTCCATGGTACTCTTGATATTCTTCACCAACACACAACTCAAAAGTGTCAAATTTTCTTCGGTCTTCCTTATTCATTGTCCAGTTCTCATATGCAAATGAAGTGACTAAAAATACCATGTCTTGGGTTGGGCACACATTAATCTTCAAGGAGACATCTTTGTTCTTCACCCCATTTTCCTTCTGCAGAATGGCTGGTGGATTTGAACCACTGACCTTCTGGTTAGCTGTCAAATGCCTTAGGCACTGTACACCAAAACTCCATGTATATACACACACAGAGATATGTGTGTGTGTGTATGTATATATAACACACATTGTGTGTGTGTGTATGTATATGTTGTTGTTGTTGTTAAGTGCCGTCGAGTCGTTTCCAACTCATAGCGACCCCCTGCACAGCAGAACGATACACTGCCCGATCCCGCGCCAGCCCCGCAATCCCTGCTATACTTGAGCCCATCATCGCAGCCACCATATCAATCCATCTCGTTGAAGGCCTCCCCCTCTTTCTTCGACCCTCCACCCTACCAAGCATG
>NW_006921740.1:6844564-6845742 GCF_000298275.1 Orycteropus afer afer
TATATATATATATATATATATATATATATATATATAACTAGAAAAATGTTTTCCTCTCTTCCTCACTGTGCTCCATAGCATTATCTATTATATTAACAGAAGATTAGAAGCCTTCAAACTCTAGCAGTTATTGTAGTTGATAACAGACCTGTTTGGCCAGTAGTTGTTGGTAGGGGCCATCTAGTCAGTTCTGACCCTATGTACAAAAAATGAAACACTACCAGGTCCTGCACCATCCTCACACTTGTCACCACACTTGAGTCCATTGTTGCAGCTACTGTGCCATTGAGGGTCTTCCTCTTTATTACTGACCACCTACTTTACCAACCTAGTTTACCAACCAGGGACTAGTCACTCCTGGTAACATGTCCAAAATACATGGGAGATGAAGTCTGATAATTTTCACTTCTCAGGAGCGTCCTGGCCAAATTTCTTCCAAGACAGATTTGTTCAATTCAAAGGCATCAATTCTTTTTGGTCTTCTTTATTGATTGTCCAGCTTTCACATGCATATTAGGTGATTGGCTAGATATGTTTATTTGTGTGTAACCCAAAGCCAAATTTCAAAAAGGATTTTTTTTGTGGTGGGGTAGAAAGTTGAGAGAGAATTTACCACAAGGGAAGCCAGAGCTTGGTAGGTTCCAGGAATGACAAAGCCTTGGCCACCTTTGGGAACTTTGGGATCTCTGAATTGTGTATAGTACAATCGACTTGTCCCAAACCTGAAAATCAAACCAAGCTCATGACTGTTGAGTCCATGCCAACTCATAGCAACCCTATAGGACAGAGTAGAACTGCCCCCACAGGGTTTCTGAGGTTGCAAATCTTTATGAAAGCAGACTACCACATCTTTTTTCTACAGAATGGCTGGTGAGTTTGAACTGCTGACATTTTGGTTAGCAGCCATGAATTTTAACCAGTTATTGAGTGTGAGCTGGCAAGGGTATGCCCTTGGGCAATGTGACTCTCTGCTCCTGAGGCAGACCCTGAAGGATCTGCAGGATGACACAAGTCCTCCTTTAAAGGAGGATGTGGACAACTCATCTCTGAGTCCACTAGAGTACGTGTACCCAAGATTGGAATTCTCAGAGATACTTAAAGAGGAGTGGGATCTCAGCAAAGGCTGATGTTCCTATATTAGCAAGTAGGACTTAGGAGCTGGTGAAATGATTAATAAT
>NW_006921740.1:6845932-6853681 GCF_000298275.1 Orycteropus afer afer
TTGAACCGCCAGCCTTCTGGTTAGCAGTTAGGTACCTTAGGCACTATGCTACCAGAGTAGGAGTGCATGGGAGGGAAGGACACAAGGAAGAGGTAACTATGGGGAGGAAGAGGAAGGGGAGCTGTTACATATTTAATTTCATTGTGATTTGGGTGAAAGTTTACAGAACAAATTAGTTTTCCATACAGCAGCTCACACACACTTGGTTTCATGACATTGACTGCAATTTCTCACAGTACAACAGCTCCCCTTCCTCTTCCTCCCCATAGTTACCTTTTCCCTGTGTCCTTCCCTCCCATGCACCCCTGCCCCCCTTCCCCAAGCTGTCTCTTCTGCATATACAGCCCTTCTATTCTCTCATGATTGATCTCTTGAAGGAGTATATCTACCTAATGTAAATGTTCAGCTCATATGCCTGTCTTTTATTTGTCTGGAAGCCACAGGCATGAGTTCAATTCCAGACCTGAAGGGCAGCTAGGGGCCATAGTCTCAGGGGTTCCACCAGGCTCTATCAGACCAGCAAAACTTGGTGCCTACCCCCCCCCACCCTTTTATGATTTTGAGTTTCGTTCCACATTATTCTCCCACTCTATCCAGGATCTCCTACAGAGATCTCATACAGTGACACTACAGATATCTAGTGGTTGACAGTGGTAGCCAGGCACCATCTACTTCTTCTGGTTCATAATTGTATAGGCTGAGGATCGTATGGTACCAGTTGCTTGGACTAACTGTTTCCATGGGTCTTTGATTTTCTCCACTCTTCTTTGCTCTGGACAAGGAGAGACCCATTGTTGTATATAGATGACTGCTTGTAAGTTTTTAAGATCCCAGTCACTACTCACCAAAGTAGGATGCAGAGCAATGTTTTTGTGTAGTATGTTCTGCCAATTGAGCTTGATGTCCCCTGCGACCATGGTCCCAAGCCCCAGGTGCAATTACTTGTGGAGCTGGTGAAATGAATGCAGTTAATACAAACCTGACTCTGTTCATACCCATGACCTGGTGAGGTCTGGGGACATTCAAGTTACATGTGTCGATTGCACAATTTTATAATAAAAATAATAAGAATAAAAAAAATTCACTATAATTGCACCACACCCTCTAATCACTTGCTCCCTTCTGATCTTCTCTCAGAAATATGCATAACTTCTTTAGAATGTAGTTTGCTCTTGTTTTTATGATAATGCTCTGTGTAGGAAAAGTGGGGTAACATGGACAGCACAGGTGGGGTGATGCAGCATATATCACCACTCAGCCCAGGCATTAAAAATTGGCCAGAGGAAATAAATATTCTCATAGCTCTGACTAGGGAGCCCTGGTGGCACAGTGTTTAAAGTGCTTGGCTGCTAACCAGAAGATTTTTGGTTTGAACTCACCATATGCTCCACGAGAGAAAGGTATGGCAATCTGCTTCCATAAAACTTTTACAACCCTGGAAACAGTATGGGGCAATTCTACTCTGTCCTATCTATAGTGTTGCTAAGAGTCAGAATTGACATGAAGGCAGTGAGTTTGTGTTTTGATTTTATAGCTCTGACTATGAACTCCACCCTCCCTTTTAAGGAAATTAATCTTTGTGATTAAATGGTGGTGTTGATACGGAAAGCAATGTTCTTAATATCTTATACCAGACTGTGTCTTCTGAGTGATCAGCACAATTTCCCTGAGCTTGCTAGTTTTTGCATGTTGGCCTCATAATAGATGTGTCTGCATTTTGGGTGGATTATTTGCATTTTAAAAAATTAGCTGCTCATACTGTGTTCACTTTTTATAGCTATGGTGTTCATTGATCAGATCAGTCTGTTAGTGGTTACTATTCTAGCTGTATTTTTTAATTACACTTGAACAATCAGCCTTTCTTAGTCCTTGAGTAATTTGCTGACTTTAACTTGTCCTTTTGTCTAATTTCAGCTTAAATTATTTCATTAGTGTTGGCAGTCCTGTATTACACACCCTTCTTGGTCTTTTTTAATCAATTTCTTGAGGTTTTAATTACGTTGAACAGTCAATAAAAGTTGATGCCAACAAAAGAACAATTGTGGCAAATGATCATGAAGAATGTATATGGCCATGAGATATATTTTATTAATTAACGTCCTTAACATTTATGCCAAAACATTAACTAATTAATTTATGCCACGCCCCATGAAAATGGTCAGCAATTTTCTTCTTCATTTAGTTAATGACAAACTATGACACAGAGAAACTAGACAATCTATTGAAAGTGCACAGCAAGCCAGAGGAAAATGATTAGGTATCTCTGGATTATAGAAGCATTAAAAGAAATGATTTATTTGAAGAATAATCATAATGCATAAGAGTCTAATCCAAACTTTGACTTCTTATTACTATTTATTTTCATATTCAAGAAATTATACAAGGTGGGGAACAAATCATCTCAGACATTTTAATTATCTGACTAAGAGCTACATTTGACTTGCAGACCTGTCTTTTGGGGTCCACATATTTTTAATTTTTAATTTGAATGCCTGTAAAAGGGACATGAGATTTCCAGTTTCTCATTGCTGTCTATTGTTTTGTAATTAGCTTGCTTTACACAAATGACAAATGCATTGGGTAAATCTGCTACAAAAGACCTTTTTAAAATGTTAAAGAGCAAAGATGTCACTTTGAATACCAAGATGGGCCTGACCCAAGTCATGGTATTTTCAATAGCCTCATATGCATGTGAGAGCTGGACAATGAATAAAAAGACCACAGGAAAATTGATGCATTTGAGCTGTGGTGTTAGAAAAGCATATTGAATGTATTAGGGACTGCTAGAAGAATGAACAAATCTGTCTTGGGAGAAATAGAGCTGGAATGCTCCTTAGAAGTGAGAATGACCAGACTTCGTGTTTCGTACTTTGGCCTTGACGTCAGAAGGGGCCAATCCCTGGGGAAGGATAGCATGCTTGGTAAAGTAGAGGGTCAGCGAAAAAGGGGAAGGCCCTCAATGAGATGGCCTGACACAACGACTAAAATCATGGGTTTAAGCAAGGCAATGACTGTGAGAATGGTATAGGACCAGGCAGTGTTTCTTCTGTTGTACGTAGAGTCGCTATGAGTCTGAACCAGCTTGACTGCATCTAACAACAACAGCACATATTTCCAGGTTACCTTCATGTTTCTGTTAGACACTTGAGTTTGCTAGATTTGATTCTAGGGAAAATTAGTGATCCATGGTAGAATCCCCACTTTCCATGCAGGAGATGTCGGTTTGATTCTTGGTAAAGCACTCATCTGTCAGTGGAGGTCTGTGAGTTACTATGATGATGAACAGGTTTCAGTGGCACTCGCAGACTAAGACTAGGAAGAAAGGTGTAGTGATCTGCTTGCAAAAATCAGCCAACAAAAACACTGTGGATCACAACAATTCAGTCTGCAGTTGGTCATGGGAATGATGCAGGACTGGATAGTATTTCATTCTGTTGTGCATGAGGGTGCCATGAATTGTGGATGGCTCAAGGGCAACCAGAGCTCCGGTAGCATAGTGGCTAAAGCACTTGACTGCTAACCAGAAGGCTGGCAGTTCAAACCCACCAGCCACTCCTCGGAAGGAAGGTTGGGCAATCCTACTTCCGTAGTGATACTGCCTCGGAAACCCAAGGAGGGGTCGCTATGAGTTGGGGCCGACTCGACAGCACATAACAACAACAACAACAACAAAGGCAACAGTCTTGATTTTAGTTCAGTCATGGTACATGAAGATCCAGAGGACTAATGTTGGAAGGTTCCTGTAAAGTTACTTTTGGAGCTCAGGCGAGAACCCTAGTTTCACGGCTCCATTCCAGTATTTTTTCCATTCCACTGAGCAGCTTCTATAAATTTCCTTCAGAGAATTAAAACAAGACAAGTATTTCATTACATCTTTGTTGGATTATGGAAATAGGGCCTTAAAGCTGTAATATAGATACATACAGTATATCATGAGTTTTCTGATGCTTAAAAAAGTATGTTTGGTGTGGCACAGAGAATGTTAGCTGCAAGTCAAAAGATACAATTCCAGGCCCAGCTGTGTCACTAACTAGAAGCTATTTGACTCTGTGGGTTCAGTTTCCTGGGGGCCTTGTACTAGATGAGCTTGAAGTTCCTTTCCAGCCCCAAGCTCCTATGATTCTTTCATGAAGGCCAATAAAAGAATACACAGGAGGCAGAGAAAGATAAGCCATTAGATTGAAATGCTACTGTTCTAGACAATCAGTTGTCTTTTGGAAGCACTTTTGAGACTAGCTTTTAGGTCCTCACCTACCTTATCAGTTGAATAGGAAATGCAGAACTATATAATCTAGGGAAGTGGTTATTAATAAATATGCACACTAACACTTAAAAGTCTCTGGAAGAAATTAAATGGATAATTCAGAGTTCTTTAGATGCTCTGATTCCCTTGAAGAGGGTATTAATCTATTAATAGTCTTAAGTTACTGAGCTAGTAACTGACCGTCAAATCAGCTAGACCATGAACTCCTTGAGGATAAGGGCTCTCTCTTATTCTTCTTTGCTTTCTGGGAGCTTAATACACTTTCCTGTACATAGTAGATGCTCAATAAACAGTGAATGAATTTTATCATGCAGAGGAGGATCTTGGAATCTTAACATTGGGAAGGACTTCAGAAATCAAAACCAGCCTCTCTTGTCAGTACAGAAATCCTCTCCATAATATGCTAGGAGGATGTTCACCAGGCTGCACTAGTTTACCTAGTCATTGATTTCATGAGTATTTATTATTATTATTATTGTTGTAAAGATATATATGCTATATTTGCCAATTTAAGATTTTTCATGTGGTGTAGTGCTGGTAACCAGAAGGCTGGCGGTTCAAACTCACCAGCCACTCCTCAGGAGAAAGGTTGGGCAATCTACTTCCATACTGATATTGCCTAGGAAACCCAAGGAGGAGTTGCTATGAGTCGGATTCAACTCGACGGCAGTGTGCATGTATGCATGTATGAATTAGTTACATGCTGTACAATCGTCACCAACATCTGTTGCCAAATTTGTCATCACCATAAACAAACTCAAAGCTTTCTAAACCATGTTCCCTTTTTCCCTCCTGCTAACATTTTGCCACTGCTAACCACTAATAAAGTTTTGTCTCTATACGTTTGCCTATTACAGATGTTTCATATAAGTGAGATCATATAATGTTTATCCTTTTGTGATTGACTTACTTCAGTTAGCATAAGGTTCTCAAGGTTCATCCATGTTGCAGCGTGTATTACGACTTCATTTCTCATTATGGCTGAGAATATTCCATTGTATGTATACACCACATTTTGTTTATCCAATCGTCTATTGATGGACATTTTGATTGTTTCCACATTTATGCTGTTGTTGATAGTGCTGTAGTGAACATTGGTGTGCATGTGTCTGTCTGTGTCACTGCTTTCAAGTCTCCTTGGAGTGGATTAAGGAGCTCTGGTGGGGCTGTAGTTAAAGCAGTGGGCTGCTAGCCAAAAGGTCAGCTGTTGAAACCCACCAGCCACTCCACAGAAAAAGAGGAGACAGTCTGCTTCTGTAAAGATTTACAGCCTTAGAAGCCCTATAGGGCACTTCTATTCTGTCCTATAGGGTCGCTATGAATCAGAATAAACTCAATGGCAGTGGGTATGTTTTTTTTGTTTTGTTTTGTTTTTTAGGAGTAGACTTGCTGGATCATATAGTAGTTTTATGTTTAACTTTTTGAGGAAAATACTTTTCACCATCAGCAAGGGACAAGGATTCCAATTTTGCCATATCCTCATCAACTCCATGAGTATTTGAGTGTCTCATGCATACCAGGAACTATTCTAGGATAAAGGAGTGAATCAGATAGATTTAGCTCTGAACTTGGGGAGCTTGCCTTTTCTGCTTGAACGTTAAGTGCTTGGGAAGCCTGCTGTTTCTGCTTGAACATAAACAGCACTGAAATATCTGGGTTACACTACATGGAGTTATCCTCATTCCACTAGTGACCATCTCTCAGCTCTAGCAATCTTCCCCTGGGAAATGAAACCCTCTCTCTGATGATACCAATGTAAGTTTGCTCTTGAACTTGCGCTGGCAAAGTACTCTAAGCCCACTGCCATTGAGTAAACTCTGACTCATAGCGACCCCCATTGTGTTTCCAAGGCAGTAAATCTTTATGGAAGTAGATTGCCCTGTTTTCCTTCCACAGAGCAGCTGGAGGGTTTGAGCCACCAACTTTCTGGTTAGCAGTCAAATGCCTTAGGCACTACACCATCAGAGCTCCTTGGCAAAGTGCTCTAGGACCCTAATATTCCTGAGACTATGTCTGCTTTTATGAGAAGATGCCAACTGACTGTTACCCAGCCTTTATCTTTAACTCATATTCAGCCACCATTCAACATTTTTTATATCACCAACCTGTGGGAACTTGCCTATGCCAAAGGTCACACTCACTTTCAGGGTGAGTAGGCTCATACTTGGTTTTGGGCATGTAGGTAGGAGATGACACTCTTCACAGTTGGGCAGAAAAAGCCATAGAAATCTATCATGCTGGGAAAGACTGCCAAGTGTCCTGGCCTCCTGGAGAGTTTTCTTGTCTGATTGACAGAGGCTGTTCCAGCCTTCCTCTAAAGCCTCAATATGTACCCAGTTGAAAACTCACTTTGTGAAATAGAAATTAAGGAAAATCTGACTATGTGTGGATAGAAGCAATACTGGGTGAAGATTTACAGAGCGAATTCACTTTCCATACAGCAGTTCACATATACTTTGTCTCATGTCATTGACCACAGTTTACAATGCAACAGCTCCCCTCCCACTTCCTCCCCATAGTTACCTCTTCCCAGTGACCATTCCTCCATACTCTCCTGTGCCCTGAGCTGTCTCCCTGTGCATAAGCAGCCCTTCCTTCAATTCCAGACCTGAAGGGCAGCCAGGGGCCACAGTCTCAGCTCTATTGGACCAGCAAACCTGGTCCCCACCTTCTTTTTTCTTTTTTTTCCCTCCAAATGATTTTGAGTTTTGTTCCATATTGTTCTCCCTCTCTATCCAGGATCTCCTACATCCCTTCCAAGTGGATGACAGTGGTAGCCAGGCACCATCTAGTTCTTCTGGTCTCATACTTATATAGGTTGCATATCGGATGGTGTACCAGTTGCTAGGACTGATCATTTCCATTAATTTTGGTTTTCTTCTTTCTTCTTTGCTCTTGACGAGGAGAGACCCATCATTGCATCTAGATGACAGCTTGCTAGCTTTTAAGATCCCAGTCGCTACTCGCCAAAGTAGGAGGTGGAACAATGTTTTATATAGAAAGTGAATTCGCTCTGTAAATCTTCACCCAAATCACAATAAATAAAATTAAATTAAAAAAATAAAAATTCTTCAGGAATCTATGGTATATTCAATATTCTTCACCAACACCACAATTCAAATGCATCACTTCTTTGATCTTCTTTTTCATTGTTCATCTTTTGCATGCATATGAGGTGATTGAGACAGGCAGACAGAAGGGAATAAAATAAGAGAGAACCAAAGCAAATACCTGGAGGAAAAAAATTAGGAGATGCTTAAGTAAATAATGAGAGTTTCTGTTTAATTTAGGCAAAGAATTTATGAGGGCAACTAGTGGGAGATGCAATTTGACAGGTTATGAACAAACCACTGAGACTCAGGGATGTCCCCTTCAGGAACCTGGGTTTTATTCAGCAAGCAGTTGTAGGGCATATGAGTAGTGGCTGAAGATTTGGGACAATGTGTATCTGAAATGAGACATGTTTCATTATCTTGTGTCCTGGT
>NW_006921740.1:6855161-6896908 GCF_000298275.1 Orycteropus afer afer
TGGTTCAAACCCACCAGCCACTCCTCAGAAGGAAGATGGGGCAATCTACTTCCGTAGTGATACTGCCTCGGAAACCCAAGGAAGGGTCGCTATGTGTTGGATCTGACTTGACAGCAGTGAGTTTGGTTTGGGTTTTGGTCTGGTGGTATAGTGCCTAAGGCATTGACTGCTAACCAAAAGGTTGACAGTTCAAACCCACCAGCTGCTCTGTGGAAGGAAGATGGGGCAATCTACTTCTGAAAAGATTTGCCACCTCAGAAATCCAGTGGGGATCACTGAGTCCAGAAGAATGAACAAATCCATCTTGAAGGAAGTACAGCCAGAATGCTCCATAGAAGCAAGGATGGTGAGATCTCATCTTGCTTACTTTGAACACAACATCAGGAAAGACATATCACTGTAGGAAGACATCATGCTTGATGAAGTAGAGAGTCAGCAAAAGAGAAGGAGATGCTCAAAATGATGAACTGACGCAATGGCTGAAACATACAAACAAGTGTGAAGATGATGCAGGACTGGGCAATGTTTTGTTCTGTTCTACAAGTCAGAGCCATCTCAATGGCACCTAACAACAACAACTTCTCTCCACCTAGGAGACTTTCCTACATCTGCAGGGGCAAGGCCCACACATCATTTATGGCCCATCTAAGATTCTGCCTTCTCCAGGAACCATTTGTAATTCATGATGATTGTTCCTCTCCCCTACTCCAACTACCTCACCACCTGAAAGCATGCTCTTCTTATTTTGAGCTTACATAGAACTTGATCTATGCTTACCTTGTGATGAATATCTGCTTTTAAATAGAATATAATTTTACCTCCCACTAAATTGTGATTATAGTAGGTTGAGCTCCATGGAATCAGGGTCCACACTGGACATCTTTGAGTTTTCTACAGGCCAGGCACAAATATTGTCCTCCACAAATATTGACTAAATCACTCTCAGAAAATGTCAGATACAGATATTTCAACATTACCCTATATAATGAAGTTACTATATAGGACAGTCTCAGCACAGTGTCATACTGCAAAAAAGAAACCTGTCTAACTGGAATTCCCAAAATACTTGAAAAGTAATTTTAATCTTTAATATAGTCTTTCAAAAAAATAACAAAAACAAAAAAGCAAACAACAAACAAACAAAAACAACCACCAAACAAAAGTTTTATATTCACAATGTATAGCATAACTTCTTAAAACCATAGTTCCCATTCTTCCTAAATGTCTTGAAGACTTTCTTTGCCCCCAATCCTGAGGACTCTATACTCCCCTAACCCCAACTTTTGGCAGGCTCTCCAGGCTCCCTAGTGCTTTCTCTCTGCACTTGCCAGTGCAAATCCAACTAACCTCTCTGGCTTTTCTAGTATTTCCCTCACCATTGCCGCCATCAATCAGGGTCACAAAAGCAGAAGAATGAATGGGCCTTGGCAAGACAGAATTCCTTTAGGTGGGTGTGAGTCAAGGAGGCTGGTGGATATTCTCCTTCAATAGATGCTGTTCTACTCACTGCTGTTGAGTCAGGTCCGACACATAGTCACCCCTCCTTGGGTTTCTGAGGTGGTATCATTACGGAAGTAGATCGCTCAAACTTCCTTCTGAGGAGTGGCTAGTGGGTTTGAACCGCCAGCCTTCTGGTTAGCAGTCAAGTGCCTTAGGCACTACACTACTATGTGAGACCTAAATCTGGAATAAGTCCCTGATAGCTTCTCTCTGAACTGGACCTTTGGACCATCAACCTGTTGTTGAGTTGACCTTAACTCATGGTGAACCTGTGTGTAACTTAACTATAGTGAAACTGTGCTCTATAGGTTTTTTTTTTCTTTTTTTAACTTTTATTGTGGTGAAAACATACACAACAAGACATTCACCAACATATCAACTTCCACATTTACAGCTCAGGGACATTGATGACATTTTTCATGTTGTACCACCATAATTGCTATCCTTTTCCAAAATATTTTACCACCATTAGCATAAACTCAATGCCCTGGAAAGATAAACTTCCAATTTTCCCCTCCCTCCTACCCTGTAGTTACCCTGGTAACTACTAATAATCTTTGGCTTCTATATAGATAGATAGATTTTTTTCTCAACCTATCTAGGAATTCCCTCCCACCCCTGCCCCACCTCCATTCCTGGTAACCAACAAAGAAATTTTCCTTCCCTGTATAAACCTTTCCTTGATTTTTTTATAATAGTGGACTAATATATGTCCTTCTGTTATTGACTTATTTCACTCCATGTATCATCCAATTTTATCCACATTATGCAGTGTTTTGCAGATTCTGCATTATTCTTTAGGGTTGCATAGTATTCCATTGTGTCTATGTGTCACAGTTTGTGTATGGCAAGGTATGTGCCATTCCTCGGCCCTTAGGTTGTTTCCATCTCTTTGCTATTGTGGATAGTGCTGTGATGAACATGCGTGTGCATATATTTATTCATGACCTGCCTCTCACTTCTTTAGGATATTTACCTAGTAATGGGATTGCTGGATCAAATGGCATTTCTATTTTCAACTTTTTAAGGAATTGCCATACTGCTTTCCACAGTGGTTGTATCATTTGATAGTCTCACCAGCAGTGTATGAGAGTCCCAATCTCGCCACATCCTTACCAGCATTTGTTAATTTCTATCTTGTTGAACTTTGCTATTTGTACTGGGGCAAGATGGTATCTCATTGTAGTTTTGATTTGCATCTCTCATTAGAGATGATAGTGAACATTACTTCATGTATTTGTTGGCTGCCTGAATATCTTCTTCAATGAAATGTCTGTTCATATCTTCTGCCCAGTTTTTAACTGGATTGTTTGTCTTTTTGGTGTTTAGATGTTGGAGTTTTCTATAAATTTTAGACATAAGTCCTTTGTCTGATATGTCATTGCCAAATATATTTTCCTATTCTGTAGGTTCTTTTTTTACTCTTTTGGAGAAGTCTTTTGAAGGACCTAAGAATTTAATTTTTAGAAGGTCCTGGTCATCTAGTTTATATTCTGCTGCTTGTGCATTTTGGGTTATGCTTGATAGTCTATTTATGCCATAAATTAGAGCTCCTAAATTTGCTGCTATTTTTTCCTTGATAAACTTTATAGTTTTAGGTTTCACATTTAAGTCTTTGATCCATCTGGAGTTAGTTTTTGTGTGTGGTGTGAGGTATGGATCTTGTTTCTTTTTTCTGCAACTAGATATCTGGTTTCTCTAGCATCATTTGTTTAAAAGACTATCTCTTCCACATTTAATGGATTTCAGTACACTGTTAAAGATCAGCTGACTATAGCTGGACGGATCTATTTCTGGGTTTTCAATTATGTCCCACTGGTTTATGTGTCTGTCATTGTATCAGTAAAGAAGGGAGCGCATCAAGGTTGTATCCTTTCCCCATACTTATTCAATCTGTATGCTGAGCAAATAATCTGAGAAGCTGGACTATATGAAGAAGAATGTGGCACCAAGATTGGAGGAATAATCATTAATAACCTGTGATATGCTGATGACACAACTTTGTTTGCTGAAAGTGAGGATGACTTGAGGCACTTACTGATGAAGACTGAAGAATACAGTCTGCAGTGTGGATTACATCTAAATATAAAGAAAACAAAAATCCTCACAACTAGACCTATAAGCAGCATCATGATAAATGGAGAAAAGATTGAAGTTGTCAAATACTTCACATTGCTTGGTTCTACAATCAATGCCAATGGAAGCAGCAGCCAGGACATTAGACAAAGTATAGCACTGGGTCAATTGGCTGCAAGCGACCTCTTTCAAGTGCTGAGGAGCAAGGGTGTCTCCTTGAGGACTAAGGTGTACCTGACACAAGCCATGATATTTTCAATCATCACCTCATATGCATGTGAGAGCTGGACAATGAATAAGGAAGACCAAAAAGAATTGATGCTTTTGAGTTGTGGTGTTGGTGAAGAATGCTGACAGTACCATGGACTGCTAAAAGAACAAATCTGTCTGAGGAAGTACAGCTGGAATTCTCCTTGGAAGCGAGAATGGCCAGACTTCGTCTCACCTACTTTAGTCATGTTGTCAGAAGGGACATTCCCTGGAAAAGGATGTCATACTTGGTAAGGTGGAGGGTCGATGAAAGAGGGGAAGGCCCTCAATGAGATGGACTGACACGGTGGCTGCAACGATGGGCTCAAGTATAGCAGGGATCATGGAGCTGGCGCGGGACAGGGTGGTGTTTCATTCTGCTGTGCATAGGGTCACTATGAGTTGGAGACAACTCAATGGCACTTAACTACAACAACAACATTGTATCAATACCAGGTAGTTTTGACTACTGTGGCTGTATTAGTACATTTTGAGATCTGGGAGTGTGAGGCTTCCTACATTGTTCTTCTTCAGTAGTGTTTTGCTTATCCACAGTCTGTTAGCTTTCCATATAAAATTAATGATTGGTTTTTCCATATCCTTAAAGGAAGTTGGTGGAATTTGGATTGGGATTGCATTGAATGTATAGGTTGCTTTGGGTGGTATTGACATTTTCACACTGTTCAGTCTTCCTATCCAACTCCATAGGGTTTTTAGTGGCTAAAATTCAATGGATTTTCTAGAAGTAGATTAGAAGCCTTTCTTCTGAGGTGCCTCTGGGTGGGCCCAAGTCACCAACTTTTTAGTCAGCAACTGAATGTGTTAACCATTTGCAGCCTTCAAGGATTCCTGGACCTTTGGAGCAAACCACCTTAAATCAAGATGAGTACAACAACAGCCAGATGCAAGCTGGTCTTGCTGTGGGTTAGCAGGTATCAGTCTCCAAGCTACATGCAAACAAGTGAAGTAGCCAAAGCCTCTTCAGCCATTTGTTACCAGTGATGGCAGGAGGCTCCCCCCTCCCCTTGTAAGAGATGACAGTAAGCATTTTTCAGCTTGTGCTTTCAGAATGTAACTAGTGTAGTATTTTTTATTCCAGTGCTGCTTGGCTTGCTTCATTTGCTTTTATGACAGTGCTTGGGTACGATTAAATGACAATTTAATGTGTATAATAACTCATTTAAAGTTTTAGTGAGGGCTTGAATGAAGGTGATAGGGTTTGAGCACATTATCAAGTAAGCTGTACAGTTTAAACCTAAGCCAGGGGGCAACTTAGAACGATTTCTTATCTTGGCAGAGATCAGCTTCAATTTCTACATTCCTTTCCTTTTCTTCAGCTCTTTTTCGTCACATCTTTTTCCACATCTCGATTGTGTAAGAAAAACACTGGAGGATCTGGGCTGAATCCCTACCCTGTGTACTCTTATTTCTTCCAGGAAAATATCTGAAAACATCTTTGGTTGCTGAGATTCTTCTTTGCCTGAGCATCTATGGACCAAGGACAATTTCAGGGGTCTCAGACAGCTTGGGACACAAGGAAAGGTCTCTGGCCTTTTTTCAGTTCCTGTCAAAACATGATAATATAATTTGCCCCAGTGGCACAATGGTTAAACACGTGACTGTTAACCAAAAGTTTGGTGGTTAGAACCCACCAGTGACACTGTGGGAGAAAAGACCTAGTGATCTGCTCCCATAAAGATTACAGCCTAGGAAATCTTATGGGGCAGTTCTACTCTGTCATATAGGGTCGTGATAAATTGGAATTGACTTGATGGCACTCAGCATGTTTTAAATGACTTTCAGATAACGCTTGGTGACTTATTTTGCCATCATTCAGAGAGCAGCTGGTAGAGGAGAGAGTGAATGGGAGACGAGTGAGTTCTTCATCCTGTGCAGGAAGACCCAGGCTGAACTCAGGGATTTGATAGAGGGGAATAGGCACAGAGTTGTAGGGCTCAACCCTTTACTGTAAGTTCAATTGAATGTGATGGTTGTGGCTCAGAAGCAGCAGAGGGTAAGTGTAATCCCAACTTGAGGGATATTTCTAGCTTTAAATGTTCCCCTGCAAGTGGAAGTGAAGTGGGCTGAATAGATTGGAGGGCTGTTTTATTTATTTATTTATTTACCTAAGGTGAGAGCTTTTGGGTCTTAAACTGTTAAAAGTCTGCTAATAATGAGATGTAAAGCAGTCCTGGAAACACAATGGTCAAAGCACTCAATTGCTAACTGAAAGGTTGGTGGTTTGAACTCGCTAGCAGCTCTATGGGAGAAAAGATTGGCTATCTGCTCCCATAAAGATAACAGCCTAGAAAACTCTATGAGGCAGTTGTACTCTGTCACATGGGGTCACTATGAGTTGGAATCGACTTGATGGCACACAACAACAATAATGATGAGGTGGGAGTCCCAGGGAGGTGCAAACAGTAAATGTGCTCAGCTGCTAATGGAAAGGTTGGTGGATTGAGTTCACCCAGAGGCACTTAGGAAGAATGGTCTGGTGATCTGAAAAATCATCCATTGAAAACCCTATAGAGCACTGTTCTACTCTGACACACGTGGGGTGGCCATGAGGCAGAGTCAACTTGACTGCAACTGTTTTTTTGACAAGATGTTGCTTTATGAATTAGAGTTGTTTTCCTTTTCTACCCTTTTAAACTTTGAAATGGTAATTCATGGAGTAACCATGTGTGTAACAGTTTAATGTATAGGTACTGGAAGGTCTCCAGAAGTCCAGATTTTTGTTTCCTTTGAACCCAGGATAACTGCCTTCAAAGGAAGAAGAACTGCTTGGACTTCAGCACCGGTTGAGGCAAATCTGAAGATATCCCAGGGCCACTGCTCTTCAATTTAGACATTCTCACTCACAAAGTCTGCCTCTAGGGGACACTTTAGATTCTGCATCTTCTCTCTGTTGCTTTGTACCAGAGGAGGTCTGTCTGAGCTGTGCCAGGCATGGACAGAGTGACCCAGTTTCCAGAAATGTTGCTCATCATGTTTTATTTTGCTTTTTGTATTACCTATTCAGTTGTGTTTTAATTCTTAAATTAGTCCCAGATATGATTTTGGGGTGTGGGTGGGGTGAGGAGGAATAGCTTCTCCCCCACCCCCTTTAATTACTATGCCCTGACTCTAGATGAATTAGTAACTGCAATTTAATTCTTTCTGCTTTAGCCACAGTCCATGCTTTCCTGCCAATCAGAAGATTCGTGCAAAAGGTGGAGGAAGTAGGCAGCCAGTGGCTCTGGCTCGTTTCTTTCTCTTTGAGAGGTGTCTGAAAGAAGTGTCTCCCACAGCTGACCTTGGAGGGTGCTATTCAGAGAGCTCCTGAGTGGAGTGTGAGTGAGAAAAGACAATGCGGCTGAAAGTCTCTTTTGTGATAACCTTTCTGATCCAACAGGAAATGGGTGTCTTAATAATTACATATGCTCCACCCTCTTCCACTTGAAGAGGCAGTTAATTCCCACCAAGCACAACAGCCACATTTTAGACCGTCAAGGTTTAAAGGCATTTTGTTTGCATCTCAATGGCCATTTTCAAAATAGGGGCAAGGAGGGTGGTTTGAACATTCTGAGAATAACAGGGTAGCCAGAGCAACCGTGGGGATGCCACTTTATAGGGCAATCAGAAGGAGAGCTGAAATCACAACCTCTTATTTATCCATTGGTAATAATGCTGAGTGAATTATAGGGTGTTTTCTGGCAGGAGGTTTTGTTTCTCTAAAATAGGACTAGGTTTGGAAATGCATTTTGAGTTAGCAACCCCATTTCTCCCTGCCTGCGGAATAAGGGGCTTGAATATCCCTTTTGTTCACACTGGCTAATCCACACATGCTGTGGGGTCGGGGGAGGGATGAGAGAGGGCTATGCAGGAGAAATGAGAGAAACAGGAGGGAACATAAATATTTTTATAATCTTCTGGCTTTTGTCCCGTTTCTTTTCCTTCATGCCGATTGCAAACAATAAGGATGAGGAAAGAGAAATGGGCACATAATGGGAGAATGATGAAAAAGACAGGGAAGGAAAAGAGGCCATTTGCTCTCCATCTTGATCACCGGGGCCTAATATTTGAGTTTGAAGGCTAAGTCTCAATTCTGTAACAATATTTTTTCAACTCAATTGTAATTCCTATTTTAGAGGACTTACCTGAACACTGAACACTTAATCTAATCAAGTGTGCCCTCAGCACTGCTTTCGGTTCTTGCTGAGTGCTCTATTGAGTCATTTATTAACTCAATGACTTAACGGAATTCACAGGACAGCCACAAATCATAAGAGGAGTCTAAGTTCAGGCAGGAAAGGGGGAAAAGAATAGGCTTATTTCACCTTGGGGATAGAAGGACCTGAACAAAGGGATGTGTATTATGAAAAGGGTAGAGACTGGCTTTTTAACGTCCGAATGGAGTGGCCAAATAGTTCATGGGTTTCACAATAGTGTAAAGGCTTATGCTTGCCAAGGAGAATTTGTCACTTTGGGGATTGTGCCTCTTTGTACCAATAAAAAAAAAAAAAAAAAAAAAAAAAAAAACCCTCAAACCCACTGCCATCCAGTTGATTCTGGCTCATAGCAACCTCCATTGGATTTCTAAGGCTGTAAATCTTTACTAAGGTGGATTGCTTCATCCTTCTTCTGTAGAGTGGCTGGTGAGTTTGAACAACCAACCTTCTGGTTAGCAGTCAACTGTCTTAGGCACTATCCTACCAGAGCTCCTTCCTTATATCAATAAACAAACAAACAAAAATACCCAAGGTCACTGCCATTAAGTCAATTCTGACTCACAGTGACCCCCATTGGGTTTCCGAGGTAGTAAGTCTTTACAGAAATAGATTGCCCCATCTTCCTTCCCCAGAGTGGCTGGTGCATTTGAACCACTAATCTGGTTGGCAGTCAGATGTCTTAGGTACTGTGCTACCAAAAGAGGTTCTCAAAGATGGAGGGTCACTTCACAACTTGTCCCTGTAACAATTCATTGCCTGTTCACTGATGACTGGCTCAAATGCCCAGCCCAACCTTTCAGACCCACTGAATAAGGGAATGTGTCCCAGGAAACTTGGTCCAAGTTGTTGCAGACATGAAAGTAATATGTCAGATATTGACATGTGAGAAGTTCTCTGATTCTCATTAGGAAGGTACTTCAGATTACTCTTACAAGTCTCATTTTCCTGATAATTCTTTACTGAGTCTGTTGCTTTTCCTAACCAAGTGGGGGAGGGGTGTCTGTGCATCACACTTTCCCTTTCCATTTCTGATACCTTCCTTTATTTTTGATGCTCTCCATAGCATTGTGGGAACAAATAGCAAATACTGCCTTCTCTGTGATTGCTCTATGGTTCTGTTACTAGCAACACTCTCCTTGTAGACACAGTCTACAAGGACGAGATGTAATACACTGGACTATTAGCTGCTGAGTTACCAAATCAAGCATTCTGGCCCATATAAGTACAGTTGATTCTTGTTATCTTGGTAGTTATGGTTTATAAAGTTGCTGTGAACACTGAATCAGTGAATACTAAACTACTGCTCAAGAAGCTCTGGTGGCACAATGGTTAAATGGTCAGCTGTTAACCAAAAGGTTGTTGGTTTGAACCCACTAATGGATCCATGGAAGAAAAGACTGACAATGTGTGTCCACAAAGATTTCAGTGTAGGAGACTCTGAGGGGTGGTTCTACTCTGTCCTATTGGGTCACTATGCGTCAGATTCAACTCCATGGCATACAACTACAACAACAAAACCACTGCTCCTAGAGGAAATACAGAGTAGGCTCCTGTGAGCCTCTGGTAACATTTTCATCAGCTGATGAATATATAACCTTGTGTTTCTGTTTGAAGATACTTTAATAGATATTGTTGATTCATTAACATTGAATTCATGGCCAATAGCACTATAGTTATTCATGCCCAAATGAAGCTTATCTAACACACCTCTTTCCTCCATAGGGCACATCACTACATTCCTGCACTTGGGAACATTAGACAGCACTTCACATCTATGCTTGGGGACCATTTTAAGCAACAAAATCACCAGGCACTAAGTAGACTGCAAAAATGACATTTATAGTATGAGAGCTGAAATAAGAGGGTAAAGTATCACTTTGTTCAACTTCAGTTGGGAACGTGTGTGTCAGGAAACTAAAATTTTTGCTTCTATGAGCAAGTCCATGAATGACCAAGAAAGCTCAGTGAGTATTTATTTTGGGATTACAAATAAATTTTAGTGAGTAGGCAAATTGGTTAAAGCATTCAGCTGCTAACTAAAAGGTTGGTAGGTCAAATGTACAAGTCACTCTGTGAGATAAAGATGTGGCAAAGATTTACAGCCTTAGAAAGTCTATGCTGCAATTCTACTCTGCACTACAACGTTACTATGAGTCAGAATGAGACAGACCAGGGAGATGGCCAGAGGTAGTGGCAGTGCAATTCAGAGCAACTTGAGGGAGAAGACAGACCAGGAAGTGGGGCAGGGGCAGCGGTGGTGCAGTTAGGAGCAGCTGAGGGAGGAGAGAGACCAAGAAGTGGGTCAGGTGGCAATTCAGAGCAGCTGAGGGAGACCAGGAAGTGAGTGGAGCAGTTTGGAACAGTTAAGGAAGACAAACTTGTCTGTCAATTTGTCCTACTATGGTGGCTTGTGTGTTGCTGTGAAGCCAAAGGCGATGCCATCAGTGTTTCAAGCGCTAGCAGGTTTCAGTGGAACTTCTAGACTAAGACAGACTTGGAGGAAGGAAGAGGCCATCCAGTTCTCAAACAATTGGCCAGTGAAAACCTTATGAATAGCAATGAAACACTGTCTGATACAGTACTGGAAAATATTATGAATAGCACTATAACATTGTCCAATATGGTGCCAGAAGATGAACCCCTCAAGTCAGAGGGCACTCAAAATATGATGAGGGAAGAGTTGGCACCTCAGAGTAGAAAAACAAGAAACCAAACTCACTGCTGTTGAGTTGGATTTGACTCATAGCAACAGTTCCTTGATTTTCCGAGGCAGTATCACTACAGAAGTAGATTGCCCCATCTTCCTTTCAAGGACTGGCTGGTGGGTTTGAACTGCCAGCCTTCTGGTTAGCAGTCAAGGGCCTTAGGCACTATGCCACCAGAGATCTTCCTCAGAGTAGAGACTACCTTAATGAAGTAGATAGACCAAAGTTTCAGGACCTCCATTTGCTGATGTGACATAACTCAAAATGAGAAAAAAACAAAAATAAAAACAAACAAACAAAAAAACCAGGTACAAATATTCATTAATAATTGGAACATGGAACGTGTGAAGTATGAATCTAGGAAAATTGGAAGTTGTCAAAAATGAAATGGAACATATAAAGATTGATATCCTAGGCATCAGTGAACTGAAATGGACTGGTTTTGGCCATATTGAATCAGACAACTGTATGATCTACTATACCGGGAGTGAAAAATTGAAGAGGAATGGTGTGGCATTCATCATCACAAAGAATGTTTCAAGATCTATGATAAAGTACAATGCTGTCAGTGATAGGATAATATCCATATGCCTATAAGGAAGACTAGTTAATACTATTATTATTCAAATTTACGCACCAACCACCAAAGTCAAAGATGAGGAAATTGAAGACTTTTACCAACTTCTGCAATCTGAAATTGACCAAACATGCAATCAAGATGTATTGATTATCACTGGTGTTTGGAATGCAAAAGTTGAAAACTAAAAAGAATCACTGGTAGTTGGAAAATGTGACCTTGGTGATAGAAATAACATCAGAGATTGCATGATAGAATTTTGCAAGACCAATAACTTATTAATTGCAAATATATTTTTTCGACAACACAAATGATGGCTGTACATGTGCACTTCACTAGATGGAGTACACAGGAATCAGATTGACTACATCTGTGGAAAGAGACGATGGAGAAGGTCAATATCTTCAGCTAAAACAAGTCCAGGAGCTGACTGTGGAACATACCATCAGTTGCTCATATGCAAGTTCAAGTTGAAGCTGAAGACAATTTAAAGAAGTCCATGAGAGCCAAAATATGACCTTGGTCATAACCCACCTGAATTTAGAGACCATTTAAATAATAGATTTGATGCATTGAACACCAATGACTGAAAACCAGAGGAATTGTGGGATGATATCAGGAACATCATCTATGAAGAAAGCAAAAGTCATTTAAAAGGCAGGAAAGGAAGAAAAGACCAAAATGGATGTCAGAAGACACTCTGAAACTTGCCTTTGAACACAGAGAGGGTAGCTAAAGCAAACAGAATAATTGACTAGATAAAAGAGCTGAACAGAAGATTTCAAAGGGCAGATTGAGAAGACAAAGCCAATTACTATAATGAAATGTGCAAAGACCTGGAGTTAGAAAACCAAAAGGGAAGAACACATTCAACATTTCTCAAGCTAAAAGAACTGAAGAAAAAATGCAAGCCTGGAGTTGCAATATTGCAAGATTCTATGGGCAATATAGGAGCTCTGGTGGTGTAGTGCCTAAGGCATTTGACTGCTAACCAGAAGGGTGGTGGTTTAAAACAACCAGTGACTCCTCGGAAGGAAGACCAGGCAATTTACTTCCATAAAGATGTTGCCTCTGAAACCCAGGGAGTGGTCTCTATGAGTCAGAACTTATTGACGGCAGTGAGTTTGGTTTTTTTTGAGTTTATGGGCATTATATTGAATGATGCAGGAAACATCAAAAGAAGATGGAAGGAATACACAGTCACTGTACCCAAAAGAATTGGTCAATGTTCATACATTTTGGGAGGTGGCATATGATCAAGAATCAAGGGTATTGAAGGAAAAGTTGAAGCTGCACTGAAGGAATTGGTGAAAAACAAGGCTCCAGGAATTTATGGAATACCCATTGAGATGTTTCAACAAATGAATGCTGTGCTGGAGGCACTTACTCGTCTATGCCAAGAGATTTGGAAAAGAGCTACCTGGCCAACTGACTGGAAGATATCCATATTGGTAGCCATAGCAAATAAAGATGATCCTATATATGGATTGTGGAAATTATCAAACAATGTCATTAATATCACACACAAGTAAAATCTTACTGAAGATAACTCAAAAACAGTTGCACCAGTATATTGACAGAAAACTTCCAGAAATGGAATCTGTATTCAGAAGAGGATGTAGAATGAGAGATGTCATTGCTCCTGTCAGATGGATCCTGGCTGAAAGCAAAGAAGCCCAGAAAGATGTTTACTTGTGTTTTATTGACTATACAAAAGCATTTGATTGTGTGGATCATAACAAATTATGGATAATGTTGAGAAGAATGGGAATTCCAGAACACATAATTGTGCCCATGAAGAACCTGTGTATAGACCAGGAGGCTGTCATTCAAGCAGAACAAGAGGATACTACATTGTTCAAAATCAAGAAGGGAGTGCATCAAGGTTGTGTCCTTTCACAGGGTGCCTTTCACCATACTTATTCAATATGTATGCTGAGAAAATAATCCAAGAATTTGGATTATATGAAGAAGAACATGGCATCAGAATTAGAGGAAGAGTCATTAACAACCTACGATATGCAGACAACACAACTTTGCTTGCTGAAAGTGAGGATGACTTGAAACACTTACTGATGAAGATTGAAGAATACAGTCTGCAGTATGGATTACACCTCAGTATAAAGAAGACAAAAATCCTCACAACTGGACCTATAAGTAGCGTGATGATAAATGGAGAAAAGATTGATGCTGTCAAAGACTTCATATTACTTGGTTGTACAATAAGCACCAATGGAAGCAGTAGTCAAGACATCGGATGACGTATTGCATTGAGCAAATCTGCTGCAAAAGACTTCTTTCAAGTGATGAAGAGGAAAGATGTCTCCTTGAAGACTAAGATGCGCCTAACCCAAGCCATGGTATTTTCAATCACTTCATATGCATGTGAGATCTGGACAATGAATAAGGAAGACCAAAGAAAAGTTGATGCTTTTGAGTTGTGGTATTGGTAAAAAATACTGAGAGTACCATGGACTACTAAAAGAACTAACAAATCTGTTCTGGAAGAAGTGCAGCCAGAATGCTCCTTGGAAGTGAGAATGGTCAGACTTCATCTCATCTACTTTGGTCATGCTGTCAGAAGGGACCATTCCCTGGAAAGCATATCATGCTTGGTAAAGTGGAGGGTCGATGAGAAAAGGGAAGGCCCTCAACGATATGGATTGACACAGTGGCTGCAATGATGGGCTCAAGTACAGAAAGGATCATGAGGCTGGCACAAGACAGGGCAGTGTTTCGTTGTGTTGTGCGTAGGGTCACTACAAGTCAGAGGCCACTCATCGACACCTAACAACAACAACAACAACACCATGAGTCAGAATTGATTTTAGGCAAAATTGCAAATGTGGAATCCAGGAACAAGGAGGATCTACTGCATTTGTTTGTGGTAGTTAAGATCTCAACATCTCTTTCTTGCTGTGTTCCCAGAAACAGGACTGAGGTATTGGGTGTTTATACTTTAGTCTGCAGCAGCAAACAGGTATCAGTGTGGAGGGATGCTCAGGCTTAAAATAGGGTTTGTATATTATCCTTTAGTTGATTTAATCAGCCCCTATTTCAGCCAACTAGGCTAGAGTGGTTGTTTTCATTTTCAGGATGAAATGTGAAATTCACAAGCCAGTCCCTGAGCTTGGTAGTTGCTCCCTAGACTCCTTTAACAAGGCTCTCAGACAGTGCATAGGTAAGAAGACAGTGGGTGAAGGGAGGCAGTATGCCATTCTCTTCCATGCTTAAGGACAGAGTCACAGTGAAGGCCGACTTCAAGCCTGTGCATTAAGAAGGTGTGAACCTTGAGGAAGGAGCACCTTTCTTTTTTTCATTGGTTGTGATCTTTCACCAGGCCTTTCTACTTAGGTGACTCTGGCTGGGTTCAAACCATCAAACTTTAGGTTAGTAGCTAAGCACGGAACGGTTTGCACCACCCAGGGTCTCCAGGGTGCCTTTTTATAGTTTGCAAAAGGATGTCTGCTTGCCAAACTCTGCACTGCAGAAGGTGACTTCTTCCTTTTTTTCACAAAGAGTCCATATATGCTGTGACCCTTTTTGCATCAAACATGACATGAGTGTCCCATTACACAGCCAGCGCAAGATGGAAAGGAGAAATTAATGGCAATTCATTTGGTCAAATTATTATATTAGTACCAAAGCATTTAACACACTCAGATTATAAGGAAACGTAACCGGGTTATATGAGGATTTAGGGGAAGCAGGACAAACGGAGAAAGAGTGGTGGGCTCTCCTTTTACACCCCACCCCTTTCTTTTGTATGCAGCTCTCACATTTGTCTCATAAAGGGAGGGAAGCAGAGTTACAAAGAAAAGTAGAGTAAATTTCAGGGAATTGATACACTCTTATAAAAAGAAATGCAATGTAAAATGGTCCCCAAATGTAAATGCAAAGCGTGGCGTTTGTCTTTGGGCTGTCTTCATGAAACGCGCTTAAATCCAATTGCTATGGCTACATGAGACCCATCTGATCAGCAGGCCTTCCGTTCCACAGGGGCTAAAACTGTTTTGTTTTCAAAGGGGAAAACGTATCTGTGTTTGCCCTCCTTTGCTTTGTAAAATTGAATTGCAGAGAGCTCATGAATAATAGAAAGAACACTAAGGACTGTGAAATTAACACTGGTACAAAACAGAATTTCTAAAAGAGGAACTCTACTACAGGAAGGCTCACTTCAAACTCCCCTGGACAGGGGTATGGAAAGTGGGACATCTTATTATTGGAGGGTAGAATGAGTTCATAAAGAGGCCTGTTTTTGTCCTGAATATTTTCAAATCCTTTAGGTCAGGGGTCCAAACCAAAAACCAAACTCACTGCTACTGAGTCGATTCCAACTCATAGCGACCCCTATTGGGTTTCTGAGGTGGTAAATCTTTACAAGGAGCTGTGGTAGGGTAATGCCTAAGGGATTTGACTGCTAACCAGTGTCAAATACACTGGTGGTTCAAACCCACCAGCCACTCTTCGGAAGGATGGTTGGGCAATCTACTTCCGTAGTGACACTGCCTCGGAAACCCAAGGAAGGGTCACTATGACATAACAACAATAACAACAAATCTTTACAGAAGTAGATTGCCACATCTTCCTTCTGTGGAGCAGCTGCTGGGTTTGAGCCTTCCAACTTCTGGTTAGCAGTCAAATACCTTAGGCACTACACTACCAGGGGTAGATGTTTATTATTTTATGAAGATCTTCTCAGGTGCAGAATGTGGTGTTTTATAGCTCTGTTGAGGACTGTAGGTCAAACTGTGACATTTGTCCATGGAAGCCATGACCTTATTGTTTAATAATGAAGGCAGCTAACTTTTATTTAACACCTATTATGTGCCAGACACTGTGCTTTACACACGTTTTCTCAATCTCTTAACTAACTAGTGAAGTAGATGTAAGCATCATATCCATTTTACAGATAACATTCAGAAAGGATAAGTCACAGCTAGTAAGAGATGGGCCTGGGACTCGAACGACATCTGAACGACTCTCAAGTCTGCTCATTTAATCACTACAGAACCTCTTCCTCCTTCTGTATTCCCATTACCCCTTTGTCTGCCAAGCCCTTGTACAACCTAAAGCTGATGGCCTGGTGACCTTTCCTGTTTTTCCTTTCTGCTTCCCAACAAAGGAATGCTCTGCCCTGTGTATTTCTGATCTTCCAAATTCTTTTCAGGTTGTCTTGGGGTCACAGAGAATAAGTGGGAGAAGAGGAGGCATTCTACAGCAGAGTACTTTATTGGGATAAATGCTATTATGGATTGTTTCTTTCTTGGTGTCACAATAGCACATGGGAAAGAACTCGAAGATCTAGAAAGGACTACATAAATGCCCATGGATAAGAGACTGAGCTTTGGAATCAGATGGACCTGGATTCCATTCAGTCATTAACTCTTTTGTGATTGTTTACCAAACACCTACTATGTGCCAAGCACTATGCTAAATGCTGTTTTTGAATTCCAGATTCACTAATCATAGCCATGCACTTTGGGAGATTTACTAAACCTCTTTAATGAGAATAATAACAGGTACCTCTGGGTTTTTCTACAATTAGAAGCTGGCACATAATAAGAGCTCAATAAATGGTATTATTAATAAAAGAATTAAAAAAAAAAAAAGTGCTGTTGTTGGGCCAATGCCCACTTATATTACTTTGCCTTGGGCCGTGCTTGCCAAGATTTCAGCTAGCTAGTGTGCATGGCCAGGAACTGGGAAGTTAATGGGCTAAACTAAGCTATTAGCTCTGAAAAGCCCTTTTAAAGAGATAATGCCTTAGCCCAAAGGAATCCAAATACTGGGCACAAAGGCAGACTCAAATGGGGGTCACGTCAGCAAGGGACTTGTGCATCAAACCATCAAATATCTACCTGCTTCTTTACCTTTAATAATAGCCTTCTCCTGAAAGATAAAAAGCTTTTCTGGTGTATAATCAAAGCTATAGGTGGTTGGTTAGAAACTATGGATACATTTATTTTAAATAGCAAAAGGATTTCCATTTGTTCTTCTAGGTGTAGCTCACCTCTATTTAATACATAGTCCACTGACGTTAGCACTTAAGATTTTTCGGATGCCCTCAATAACACTACTTGGCTAATCTAATGAGATTCAGCTAATGGGTTTTCTATCAGGGTTTATGGACCATCTCATCCATCCCCTTTTCTGCCCTGAGAAGTGTAGTGTGTATATACGCAGTAGGCCTGACATACTCTCTTTTCCAAAGCAGCTAATTCTGTTTGAAGATCTATATATAAAACTTAGGCTTCTACGTTGTGTTTTCTGAAACAGAATGGAAACCAATTTTTCTCTTTTCAACAACTTTGTAAAAGAATAAAGAATGAGCTTTAAAACAGTCCTGCTTTTAGAGTAAGCTTTTTTTTAAAAAAAAAAAACCCATAAAGCTTGAGGATAATTTAAGGTATTAGTAGGAAATAAAGAGGGATCAGAATATATGCATTAAAATTAGACTTGTTCCAAGGATTCCATTTTTAACCTTTTATTTTGAAATAATTATACACTCACAAGAATTTGTAAAAGTAGTTCAGAGAGGTTCCCTGTACTCATCACCCAAATTCTCCCAGTGGTGACATTTTATATAACTAGAGCAGTACTTTATTTTTGAGATTCTAAAGAATATTCCAGGAGCTCTGGTGGTATAGTTCCTAAGGCATTCGACTGCTAATCAGAAGGCTGGTGGTTCAAACCCATCAGCCACTCCTCGAAAGGAAGACTGGGCAATCTACTTCGGTAGAGATATGCCTCAGAAACCTAAGGAGGGGTTGCTATGAGTCGGATTCAATTTGATGGCAGTGAGTCTGGTTTCTGAAAGTCCTGTCCCTTTCAGGGGTCAGCCTGGAGGTGGATAGATTTATTCCCAGTAACCATCTCTTGCCTGGTTCAATGCAGTTATCTGCTTAGTGGTCTCTCTGCTTACAACTTTCTAATCTACTAAATCTTTATCATAGTAGTCAGAATGTTCCCTCACTCCCTGCTCAACAGCCTCCAGTGGCTTCTATCCGCTCTGAGTTCCAGCCAATCAGAGCCCTGACAATGGTTGTAAGACCCAATACTGTCTAGGCCCTTGTTCTCTCTGACTCCATTTCCTACCGGCCTTCCTTCACTCACCTTGATCTAGCCACACTGGCCTTTCTGCTCTAGGCACATGGTCACTTCCTTCAGATCTCCACTTGCACATTGTGGTATAAGGGCTAAAATTAGGTAGTTTGATATTATGTGCTGCCTCTACATCTGGTAAAATCTGAAGGACTTCGAATGACCTAACTACCAGTTCCCCTCCCCTTTCTGCTCCTGAGGATAATGTTCTTTTTTTTTCTCCCCCCTTTTTTCATGTTGTACCACGGTTGTTGCAGGATAATGTTCTTACTTACCTGGCACTGCTGTAACACAAATGCCCCAGGTGGGTGACTTTAAAGAACAGAAATTTATTTTCTCACAGTTCAGGAGGGTGGAAGTCTGAATTCAGTATATGTCAGCTCTGGGGGCAGATCCTTGTCTCTGTCAGCTTCTGTTGCCCCGGTGTTGCTCAGTTGCTTGAGGATCCCCAAGTGGCATCTATTCTCCCCTAGTTTGTTTGTACCTGTGTGTAATCCACACTTCCTATAATTTAGAAGTGATTAGGTTTAGGACCTACCCTAACTGAGACAGCCTTGGATCTGACTGACAGCAACCCCTCCATGGGTTTCTGAGGCGGTATCACTATAGAAGTAGATTGCCCAATCTTCCTTCTGAGGAGTGGCTGGTGGATTCGAACCACCAGCCTTCTGATTAACAGTCAAATGCCTTAGGCACTACACCACCAGAGCTCTTTAACAGAGCAAAGAAAACCCTATTCCCAAAGGGGATTGCATCCACTGGTATGTTGTTGTTGTAGTGTGCCGTCGAGTCAGATCTGACTCATAGCAACCCCTCCTTGGGTTTCCGAGGCAGTATCACTATGGAAGTAGATTGCCCCATCTTCCTTCCGAGGAGTGGCTGGTGGGTATAGAGGTTAAGATTCCAACATATATTTTCTGGGAAATACAATTCAATTCATAACATTCCCCTAGCCAAACAACCCTCCTTATCAAACAGATTAGATATGGTTCCTGCTGATGCTTGAATAGCAGGTTTGGGTTTTCTGCCAACTTGTAAAATTATTCAAACAAACCAATCGCATTTTCCCATGGAAACAAGAAGACACCCCATCCTCTTGTTACTACAAAGCCTGCCTCCTCCAAGGCCCTGGTTGTCACTCTTTCCCGAGTGCAGTCCTCAAGTGGCTCTGCGTGGAGTGCTGTGTCTTCCCGCCCTGGGCTGTGAGTGTGAGTGTAAGTGTCTGACAAACTCCTGTTTATCTAGTGTTGGCATTATGCTTTAAGTCATCCCATAACCCTAAGGTAAGACTCCCTCCCTCACCAGCAAGATGAAGAAGAGGAAATTAAAACATACATCAGTTTATCATAACGACTTCTCTGCTCTTCTACTCTCTCTGCCTCTTCCTGGCATCCTTAATTCCTTTTTCTTCTTAGTACTGGTAGTAGTTAAGATTATGTGTCAACTTGACTGGGCCTGTTTTTGAGTACCTGGGCAGCTGGATGTAGTTATTTCCCATGATGAGACTGGTCATCAACTCCATGGTGAAATCTACTGGAGCAGCTGAGTAGCTGCCTTAGGGATGTGGTCTGCTTCCAATATATAAGTAGAGGCATTGAGAAAGTTTGCAGTTTTGGCATGCGTGAACCTTGCATGTAGCCATGTCTTCATTTACCTGCCTGCCATATTTCCTGCTGATCTTGGGACTGTCTCTGGACTTGAACTAGTGGCCTGCTGTGTTATTTGGTAATATTGGAACTGTGCCATTTTGTTTGTTGACCTTGGGCTTGTTAGCCTTAGCAGCCAACAGCTGCCTGAGTGAAGAGACACCTCTAGCTCCAGTGGGCCAGAAGCAAGAGGCAGAGCTGAAGCCCAAGATCAAGGGGATTTCACCCAGCCCCTAGAGCTTGGCACTTGAAACATGGACTTCTAGCCTCCAAAACTGTAGGAGAATAAACTGTTCATTCAAGCCACTCATTGATGGTATTTTCTGTGTGAGCAGCAGTAGAGGGTGAACAAAAGAGGGGAAGGCCCTCAACAAGATGGATTGACATGGTGGCTGCAGCAATAGGCTCAGTTATTGTAGGGATTGTGAGGCTGTCACAGGACCAGGCAGTGTTTTGTTCTGTTGTACATAAGGTCACTATGAGTCAGAGACAACTCAATGGCACATAACAACAACAATAAGAGGTAACCAAAACAGTACTTATGCATATCTGATATACTCCTGATTTCCTTTTTCAATTGGTTGTTATCTGCCTCCCTCCAGTAAACTCCATGGAGCAGGATGTTTTCTCTTTGCTCATTGCTGAATCATCAGGGCCTAGAAAAGTGTCTGGCATGTAGTAGGCACTTAAGTATGATTATGGATGGATGATTTACTTTTTAGTTTGTTAAATGCCACTCTTAGTGTAGAGATATAATTAAAAATATAGTATCTTACTTCTGTATAGGAACTTAAAGGTTCTCAGATACGTTTGCAACTAAGCTATTGAGAGGTAAGTATTCAAAATGTCCCGAGTAGTGAGAGTCTATTTAGGATTCCAAGTAAGTCAAAATTGTTGTTTTTTTATGTGCCGTTGAGTTGGACCCGACTCACAGTGACCCCTCCTTGGGTTTCTGAGGCAGTATCACTATGGAAGTAGATTGCTCCATCTTCTCCACATCTTCCTTCCAAGGAGTGGCTGGCTGGTCAAAGTCAAAATTAGGGAGTTGTAAAATCAAGTGAAAGCAAAAATCTACATGCTAAAAGGAATCTACATATAAATGAAAAACTGAAAAGCACATTAGAAATCTGGCTCAAAGAACTAAGGGGAACCCTGGAAGAGAAAGCAACTGGTTTATAGTCTTAGTTTCTTTCTCAAGTTACTTTCTGACCTTTTGGCAATTTTTCTAGCCTCTGTGACTTTTTATTTCTTCTGGGGGAGAGGATTTTTTCCCAGTCTTTATTTTATAGTTTCAGTCATTTGCTTTGGTATCTTTAAGCTGTGGGATGTTATTTATACTGAGTTAAGGAGGGTGCATTGGCTCTTTAGAAACTCTCATTGTTGTTGAAACTAATGCAGTGATGTCGAGCCCTCTCCTGGTGTTTCACTATAGTCATTGCTTACTATTGGTAAATATTCATAAATCTTATTTCATGACAATTAAGTAGAATGCCTTAAAATTACTTTTGAGGCATAAGGAAGGCCCTGAAGAGTGAATGGGGAGGATGTATTTCATTTTCAGATTGGAAATGAAAAAAGTGTTCTTTTTGTTTCAGATGAAATGCTCTGCCCCGGAGAAGAATTCCAAAGAACTGGACAGCTTGTCTTCAAGGCAATGAATGCTTGCATGTTGGGGACAGTAGGTTCTATCTACACCAGAATGGGCTATCTCTGAGAGTGCTGCTGACAACCTCTTAGGAGTTCTCATCAGTTAAAAGGCACTGTGGGCACTGACTGCATTTTGGATTACACTTTCTCAAAGCTCCTTTATGCCATCTCATCCTAGTTAGAGGGCTCTGAGCTCTTTTTTTTTTTTTTTTTTTCAGGCCAATACATTGGGCTTTGTTGGGTAAGGAGTTCCTGGGTAATGCAAAAAGTTAAGTGCTTGACTATTAACCAAAAGGTTGGTGGTTTGAACCTACCCAGAGGCTCTTCTGAAGAAAGGCCTAGAAATCTTCCAATAAAGCAACCATTGAAAACTCAATGGAGGGAGCACAGTTCTACTCTGACACACATGGGGCTGCCATGAGTCAGAATTTATTCCATGGCAACTGTTTCTTTCGTTTTCCCTTGGGTAAGGCACTCTGAGGGACCCTGCAGATATAGAAAACACAAGTCTGTGGTCATACAATGAGAGCACATTTAACTTCATATAGGTGTACAACTTATTGACAGTATTTACATATGAAATGCTGAAAAGAGCTGACAATTACATATGAAATTACATATGAAAAGAGCTGACCAATACAACTTCTGATATAGTCATACTATTAGAGCACTTTCTACTATAATGTTGAATCTCTTCCCTTCTTTCATTATCTCCATGTAGGCAAATCTAGGTTCTGGGATCAAGGGCAGAATGATTCAATGATTCTGGTGAATTGATGACAGTTGTGTATTTAATTAGAAGCTCTTTCCAGAGAGGGACTTCTATTCTTTGGATTCACTTAAGGGGAACTATAATCTAGGAAATTAAAAGCATCAGCAATATTTGCAGTTGTGGAATGTCAAGGTCAGGAGGGAAAAAAAAAAAAAAAGCCTGAGAGGGCACTCTTGTCACTGATTTCAAAGGAGCTAATTCTTAGGGTTATTAGCTGCCTCAATTTACAATGCTATATGCCCTTGAACACCAAATGCTCATTATAAAAAATTAAAGAAGCGTGGAGCTGAGATTTGAGTTATATTTAGGATAATGGATTTTGGAACATGCTTCATATTGTTAAGATTGACCTGACCTTACAACTAATAAAGGTTTCCTGTGGGCATGGAATCTCAGTCATAATACCTGTTTCTGTGAGTATGAGAAAAACAAGGGAGAACTCCTTTGTTTTTATTTCTGTAGTGGTGCCTGGTAGGAGGCAAAATTGTTGGATGGCAAAGCTTGGTTTTGGACCCCTCAGTCTCCATTCTCCTTGGGCTTTCTGTGTCCTCCAGGTCTTAACCACTTCTACTCAATCTTGATTTTTCCTTAAGAAGGAAATGAAACATCCTCAGTTTAAAAAGATGGGTAATTGCTTAAGGGGTTTACAAGAAGTACGGGAAATATGTTCTATGTGGCAGATTTCCAGGCTTCTGCTATCATATGGGGGATTTGGGAGGTGGGTGGTGGCCATGATGTATAGGTGATCCCTTAATGGAACTCATGGATAAGCCTTGGCTTTTGCAATCACTTGCTATCTGGTCTTCCTATACCTTCTTTTTCTTATTTCAAATTAACCTACACATGTTGTTGTTGTTGTTGTTAAGTGCGGTCAAGTCGGAGCTTACACATAAGTGATAGCAAAACAAACAAAGCAAAACTTCATTAAATATAGTTTTTGTCACAATAATTCTGTAATCAAAAATGACTGCTCATTATATACTGTCACTATCACAGGCACAACTGTCTGTGTTCAACAGATCTTTCTTGGCACTGGAGTTCTTCCCTTTGTCGACAACCTTCTTGTTCTTCCATTTATCTTTTTCTTTCCAAACTGGATGACTTTTCTTTAATTTATTTGCAAATTATTTATTTATTTATTGTTGTTAAGAATATACACAATTCAATTTCTACATGCATAATTGATTACATTATTAAAGTTGTGCAACCACTCTCATCCTTCTTTTCTGAATTATATCTCCCTCATTGACATAAACTCAACGTCCCTAAATTTTCTATCCAATCTTTTATGTTGTCGTTGTCAGTTTGATCCCCTATAGGTAATTCTTAAAAGAGCATGGTGCACAAGACAGACATTCTTTACTAGTTGAGCTAACTGTATTTGATTTAGAAGACTTCAGGGGCAATTTTTGGTTTAAGGTTTAAAGATTATCTCAGGAAAATAATTTCAGGGGTTCTTCCAACCTCAGGTTCCAGGAAATTGGGATTTCATGAGAATTCTAAATTCTGTTCTGCATTTTCCCCCTTTTGATCAAGACTTTTCTATAGAATTTTTGATCAAAACGTTCAGTGATGGTAGATAGGCACCATCCAGTTCTTCTGGATGATCTGCAAAGGAAGCAGTTGTTCATGAAAGTAATCAGCCAGCCACGCATTCCATATCTTCTTCCTATTTCTAACTCTTCTTCTTCCCCTGTTTCTCCAGGTGAATGGGAACTAATTGTTGTAACTTGTATGGCTGCTTGTAAGCTTTTTAGACCCTAGGCACTGCACAATAAACTACAAGATAAAACAGAAGCATTAAACATAATATTAGGCCAATTAACTGGCATGTCACATAAACCATGACCCTGAACCTCCTAACCAAGGAACCAAAACCTATGAGCTGTTTGATTCTACACAAGGCTCAGCAGCTGCTCTCTCTCTCTTTTTTGTCGGAGTAAATATCTCCATCACACAACTTTTACCAATTTAACTTTTTACAGGTGTACAACTTATTGACAGAAATTACATTACTTGACTGTGCAATCCTACCCTCAATCAATGCAATTTTTCCATCATCAAAAACCAAAACTCAGTGCTTCATATGCAATAACTGCTCTTCCCTTTCTCTCTCAGCCTGGTGACTACTAATATACTCTGGTCTCTATACATTTGCCTGTTCTTATTTTTTATATAAGTGAGTTCATACAATATTTTGTTCTTTTTTGATTAACATTTCATTCAGCACAATGTCTTCAAGTTCCATCCATGTTGTAATATGTACCAGGACTTCATTTGTCTTTATGGCTGAGCAGTGTTTTATTATATGTATGTACCACATTTTGTTTATCCATTCATCATCTGTTGATGGGCAGTTACATTGTTTCCTCTCTTTGGCTATTGTGAATCATGCTGCAATGAACACTGATGTACGCATTTCTTCTCTCATCACTGCTTTCAGTTCTCTTGGGTATAGTTTTAGCAGTGGGATTGCTAGGTCATATGGTAGTTCTGTATTTAGTTTTTGAGGAACAGGTACATTGTTTTCCATAATGTTGTTGTTAGGTGCCAACAGTTGGTTCTGACTCATAGTGACCCTATGTGCAACAGAACGAAACATGGCCAGGTCCTGCACCATCCTCACAATCTCTGTTATTCTTGAGGCCATTGTTGCAACCATTGTGTTAATCCATCTCGTGAGAGGTTTCCCCTTTTGTGCTGACCGTCTGTTTTACAAAGCATGATATTTTTCTCCAGAGATTAGTCCTTTCTGATAGCATGACCAAAGAATGTGAGATGAAGTCTGGCCATTCTCACTTCTAAGGAGAATTTCGACTATACTTCTTCCAAAATAAATTTGTTCATTCTTCTGGCAGTCCACAGTATTTTCAGTATTCTTCACCAACACCACAATTAAGATGTGTCAATTCTTCTTTGGTTTTCCTTATTCACTGTCCAGCTTTCACATGCATAGGAGGTGATTGAAAATACTAGGGCTTGGGTTAGGCACACCTCAGTCTTCAAAGTGACATCTTTATTCCTTAACATTTTACAGAGGTCTTTTGCAGTAGATTTGCCCAGTGTAATACATTGTCTGATGTTTTGACTGCTGCTTCCATGGGTGTTGAATACAGATCCAAGTAAAATGAAATCCCTCACAACATCAATCTAGTTTCCATTTATCATGATGTTTCTTACTGGTCCAATTGTGAGGATTTTCGTTTTCTTTGTGTTGAGATGTAATCCATACTTAGTCTTTGATCTTCATCAGTAAGTGCTTCAAGTCCTCTTCACTTTCATCAAGCAAGGTTGTGTCATCTGCATATCACAGGTTGGTAATAAGTCTTCCTCCAATTCTGATCCCCTGTTCTTCTTCATATAGTACAGCTTCTTGCATACATGTTGAATAAATATGGTGAAAGGATACAACCTGATTTTAAACCATTCCCTTGTTCTGTTTGAACAACAGCCTCCTGGTCTATGTTCAGGTTCCTTATGAACACAATTAAATGTTCTGGAATTCCGATTCTTCACAATGTAACCCATAATTTGTTATGATCCACACAGTTAAATGCCTTTGCATACTCAATAAAACACAGATAAACATCTTTCTGGTATTTGCTTTCAGCCACAGTCCATCTGACATCAGCAATGATATCCCTCATTCCATGTCCTCTTCTGAATCCAGCTTGCATTTCTGGCAGTTCCCTGTCAATATACTGTATGTGATATTGATCATATACAAGTAAAATTTTGCTGAAGATAATTAAAAAACAGTTGCAGCACTATATTGACAGGGAACTGCCAGAAACACAAGCTGGATTCAGAAGAGGACATGGAATGAGGGATATCGTTGCTGATGTCAGCAGGAGCTCTGGTAGCATAGTGCCTAAGGCACTTGACTGCTCACCAGAAGGATGGCGGTTCAAACCCACCAGCCACTCCTCGGAAGGAAGGTTGGGCAATCCTACTTCCCTAGTGATACTGCCTCGGAAACCCAAGGAGGGGTCGCTATGAGTCAGGGCCGACTCGACGGCAAACAACAACAACAACAACATGTGATATTGATGATATTGTTTGAAAATTTCCACATTCTGTTGAATCATCTTTCTTTCAAATAGGCACAATATTGCTCTCTTCCAGTTGCTTGACCAGGTGGCTATCTTCCAGATTTCTTGGCATAAATGAGTAAAGGTCTCCAGTGCTGCATCTGTTTGTTGAAACATCTCAATGGGTATACTGCCAATTCCTTAAGTGTTGTTTTTCACCAATTCTTTCAGTGCAGCTTGGACTTCTTCCTTCAATACCATTGGTTCTTGATCATATGCTACCTCCTGGATTGTTGAACATTGACCAGTTCTTTTTGGTATAATGACTCTGGATTCCTTCCATCTTCTTTTAATGCTTCTTGGATTGTTTAATGTTTTGCCCATAGAAGCCTTCAGTATTTCAATTCAGGACTTAAGTTTTTTCCTCAGCTCTTTCAGCTTAAGAAATGCTGAGCATGTTCTTTCCTTTTGGTTTTCTAACTCCAGATGTTTGCACATTTCATTATAATACTTAACTTTGTCTTCTCTAGCTGCCTTTTGAAGTCTTCTGTTCAGCTCTTTTACTTAATCATTTCTTTTCTTCACTTTAGCTACTCAGCTGAAGAAGGCCTGAAGGAAATAACACTCTAGTAGCAACAAGCACACCTAGTGCCCAGATCTTAGTTTCTAATGCTATTCTCCCAATGAAAGGAACCAAGTTCTTTAGAGAAATGACTGATTCTAGGACTGTTCCCTGTCCCTTGTATCACATCCTCTTTTGAACTCAGCTTGAAGTTCTGGAAGTTCCCTGTTGATATACTGCTTCAACCATTTTTGAATTATGGTCAGTAAAATATTACTTATGTGTGATATTAATGATATTGTTTAATAGTATCCAGATTCTGTTGGATCACCTTTCTCTGTAATGGGCACAAATAGTTTCTTATTGGATATATGATTTCTGAAGACATTCTTCTAGTCAGTACTTTGTCTTCTCTTTTTTTTGGTAATGATTTTTTATGAACTAAGGTATTCTGTTTTTGTAAGGTTCCATTTATTTATTTTGTTAGATAATTCATTATTAAAATCTAGGTCTGATCATCTTGTCCCCACAATTTCTTGTAGGAATTTTATGTTTTTAACATTTATGTTTAGGTCCTCAATCCATGTTGAATATATGTGCTAAAGGGGCAGGGAAGCAGCATCTTCTGACCTCCTCTAACTCCACAAGAGGAAGACAGAATCACCATCAGCAGCCCAAAGCCTGTTCTTATGAGACCAGACATGCTGCTACCTTCCAGCCCTCTTATCAACCTCGACACCAACCGTCCCTCCCACAGCATGCACCACATCTCTATGGGTTTAAAAATTCGCTGCAGTGGTCACACAGAAGTCACAGATTATGGGGTTTATTAGGGAAGTAATAGTCTACAATTCAAGTTCAAGAACCTCCTCAATCTCTCTTAGCTGGCAGTCTCTCTCAGCTGGTAGTCTCTCTCAGTCTCTCTTTAGCAACACACCTCTGTCAGCCAGCAATCAGAGATTCTTTTCTGCTTCTAGGAGGGCTCATTTTAAGCCTGGCAGAGTGGCAAAACTAACCAATCCCAACATCAGAATTCTACACACCTGAGAGAGAGCAAACTTCCCAGAAGATTACTTCATGCTGCTTCAATAGAAATGCCCCAGGTGGATAACTTTAACAATCATGAATTTAAATTGCATGGTGTCCACACAGTAATCTGGTGGGAATTACAAAGACTATGAGCTAAAGCACTTGACTGCTAACCAGAATGCTGGTGGTTCAAACCCACCAGCCACTCCTCGGAAGGAAGGTTGGGCAATCCTACTTCCGTAGTGATACTGCCTCGGAAACCCAAGGAGGGGTCGCTATGAGTCGGGGCCGACTCGACGGCACATAACAACAACAACAATGACTATGACTAGAAAAGCCATACCATGTAATTTACTACACCTCTCTCCCTTTCTCTCTCTCTCTTTCTCTATACGTATACATAAAACAAACTCACTGCCATAGAGTTGATTTGACTCATAGTGACCCCTCCTTGGATTTCTGAGGTGGTATCTCTACAGAAGTAGATTGCCCATTCTTCCTTCTGAGGAGTGGCTGGTGGGTTTGAACTGCAAGCCTTCTGGTTAGCAGTCAAATGTCTTAGGCACTATGACACCAGTGTGTTATTATTATTATTATTTTTGTGTGGTATGAGACATGGATCTTGTTTCATTTTTCCACTTGTAGAAATCCAATGTTCCCAACTCCATTAATGAAAGAGATTCCTATTTCCTGATTGAGTGGATTTAGCACCCTTGTCAAAAATCAGTTGACCGTAGATGTGTAGGTTTATTTCTGTACTCTCAATTCTATTTTATTGGTCTATGTGTCTGTTATTATACCAGTACCAGGCTGTTTTGATTACTGTAGCTATATAAGCTATTTTAAAATCAGGATATGTGAGTCCTCCTACTTTGTTCTTCTACAACATTTTTAAGCTATTCAGGGCCTTTTTTGTTCTTCCATTTTTAATCCTACCAAACACATTTCTCATGATTCACTAGATTTTCTTCCTCAGTCAAAAAAAAATTACATCTTGGGTGTGCTTATCTTGATTTCTGTTTTTCAGGTCTTGACATTTCACTTCCCAAATCCTTTTTGTCCCCTATTCCACCAGGACAGATATATTTGCTCAACAAAATTTATCTAAAAGCTCACTCTGCAACCTATTATATTCTATCTAATCAAATCTGTGGAGAAAGAGAATCACCAATCATTCTTAATTTCTTGCCAGAAAATTTTTTTACTTATGTTTAAATTAATATCCTTTATGGTTTAAATTCATTTGTTTGCTGTTTTCTCTTTTTTTCTTAACTGGGCTATCAGGAAAAATCTTGTCCATTTAAGAGTTCTTCATAAATTTAAAACTTGTTTTAAATATAAAAAATTGCTTTTTAACCTGTTTCTCAGCTAAGTACTCTAAGTTTATCAGGCATATTTTCCAAACTCTTAATGGTTATCTGTAACATTCTCTTTATAGCAAATCCAGAAAAAAAAATGTCATATTTTGTTGATTATAAGATGCACATTATTTCTCACATTTTAACATATCAAATTTTAACATTTATAAAGATTTACCTTACAGCTCAAAAAAACCCCACAAAAACAAAAAACAAAAAAAACCAAACTCACTGCCATTGAGTCAATTCTCACTCATAGTGACCCCCTTTAGGTTTCTGAGGTGATAAATTTTTACAGAAGTAGATTGGCCAGTCCTCCTTCTGTGGAGTGGCTGGTGGGTTTATACTTCCAGCCTTCTGGTTAGCACTACACCACCAGAGCTCCTTATAGCTGATGACAGTTTACTATTATAAATGGCAGCATTTTTTTTCCTTGTGATGATTAAAATGAAGATATATATGTCTTCAATGGCTAAAAACTATCCTAGATTAAAGGAGATTAGAGACATGACAAGAAAATGCAATGTGTGATTCTTAGTGAGATCCAAGATTGGAAAAAAAGTAAGGAGCAATACAAATGATTTTTTAGGGGGATAACAGAGAGAACTATGAATATCAAATATGTAGCAGGTACAATTATAGTATAATGTTATATTTCGTAGGTGTTAGTAGTGCCTAAAATGTTTGACTGCTAACCAGAAGGCTGGAGGTTCAAACCCACCAGCCACTCCTCGGGAGGAAGATTGGGCAATCTACTTCTGTAGTGATACCACCTCAGAAACCCAAGGGCTCAGAAACGCTGTGAGTCAGAAATGACTCCATGACAGTGAGTTTTGTTTGGTTATAGATAATGCTATTGTGGTTATGTGAAAGCTTGTCCTTGTCCTTGTTGAGATGCGTGCTGGAGATTTTAGGAATGAAATGTCATGTAGTCTGCCTGCAACTTATTTCACTTTTTTTAAAAAAAATTAAAAATAATCTTTTTTTCTTTGCTTTGAAAATATACACAGCAGAACATACATCAATTCAACAAATTGATATGTACAATTCAGTGACATTGATGAGTCTTCAAATCGTGCAACCATTCTCATCCTCCTTTTTTGAGTTTTTCTTCCTTCATTAACATAAACTCATTGCCCAGTAAGCTTCTTATTTAACCTTTCAAGTTGCTATTGTCAATTTGATCCCATATAAATAATTCCTTAAAAGAGCAAAATGTTTAAAGCAGATATTATTTACTAATTAAGGTAACATAGTGTTTGGTTTTAAAAAGACTTAAGGTATTTTTTGTTTAAAATTTAAAGTTAAAGATTATCTCTGGATAATTTCTTCAGAGATTCATCCAACCTCAATGGATGAAAGTCTGGATTCCATGAGAATTTGAAATTCTGTTCTGCATTTTTCACCTTTTGATCAATATTCTTCTATAGAATCTTTGGTCTAAATGTATAGTAGTAGTTGCTGGGCACTGTCCAGTTCTAGTCTCATGGCAAAGGAAGTAGTTGTTCAGGGAGGCATTTAGACAAGGATTTCATTTCCTCCTTCTATTTCTGAGTCTCCTTATTCTTCTGTCTGCAATGTACTTTCAGTTTAAGAAACAAAATGCATCAGAATACAAACACACACACACACACACACATACAGCAGATGTGGTAAAATGTTAACAATTAAATTTACCTAAAATGAATTTGAGTAAATAAAATTAGAGTGTTTATTGCACTATACTTTCAACTTTTCTTTATGATTGAAATTTTTCATAATTAAAGTTGAAATAACTGAAAAAAATAATGACAAGTTTTGATAATTGAGGACATCTTAGATGTGATGATATTTGGTAAGCTTTGTTAAAAGAGAATGTCATTAAGATGTGCTGTTGATTTGTTTTTGCTCAAGTTGTCACCAGAGTTATTTTTTAAGTTTTTATTGTGATTTGGGTGAAGTTTTACAAAACAGATTGATTTTACTTTCAACAATTCATACACATTTTGTTTTGTGACACTGATTACAATTCCTACAATGAACCATCTCTCCTCCCACTTCCTCCCTGTGGTCATTCTTTCCCTGTTTCCTTCCTGCCTATGCATTCCTTTGTCCCTAGTTCCTCCCTGTGCAAATGCTACCCTTCTGATCTCCTGTGGTTGACCGTTTCAAGGAGTGCATTTCCCTGGTGTAGTTATTCAGGTTGTAGACCTGTCTAGTGTTTGGCTAAAAGTTAGCCATAGGAGTTGTTATCAGATTTTTTTTTTTTTTTTTCTTTTTCTTTTTTAAATTGTGGTTCAGGTGCAAATTTCCAGAGAAGACTTTGTTTTACATTTGACATTCGTGTTCATTTGGTTTCACTTCCCAATTACCATCCCCAACCCTAAGCCACTCTCCTCCTCTCCCTTTCCAGTAACCCCTCCCCTCCCTGTGCCCTTCTTAGTTATGCACTCCTGTGTGTCCTGCTTCTCCTCCATGTGAATGTTGCCCTTCTGGTGCCCCATGGCCGATTGCTCCAAGGGATGTGTCTCTGTAGAGTAGGTGGGTGCATCTCCCTGGGTTGAGTGTTCTGCATGTACATCTTATTTACTATTGGGCTGAGAGCCAGCCCTGGGAATGAGTTTTATCCCAGCCCTGAAGTGTATCCCAGAGCCATGGTATTGGAGGTCCCATCAGACTCCATCTGACCAGTAATACTGGTCATTATTGTGTTTTTGGATTTTGTTCCACATTTTTCCTCCCACTCTATCCAGGATCTCCAATTTTGATCCCTTCCTGAGTGGTTGGCATTGTTAGCCAGGAACCATCTAGTTCTTCTGGTCTTGAGGTCCATCATGACCTAGGGCTGATTGTTTCCAAGTGTCCTTGGTTTTCTCCACTCTTCTTCACTTCAACAGTAGGAGACCATTAGTTACATCTTAAATGGCCATTTGGAAGCTTTTAAGACCCTAGTGACTACTCACCAAAGTAGGTTGTGCAACAAGATTTTTTGTACTTTATTGTGCCAGTTGAGTCTGATGTCCCCCAATACTATGGTCCTGAGTTGGCAGATCCATTGGATCTTTCTCCCACAATGTTTTGCTACCTATGAGGCATTGCTCTATGTCTGTCTTCTGTTGCTTCTGTATTTTGTATTTTGTATCATTAGTATCTGTGCAAGATTAGCCTCAGCTGAATCCCTCTTTGGTCTAGAGTATAATCCTGTTCACTGACCTCCATCTGATCTTCTCAGTGCTCTATGTGTTTACCTGTAGCTTGGTGTTTGATGTTGATGGTAATGCAGTACTGTGGATATACTGGCATCAGTCTCTGTTATCTATATCTATGTGCACAATTCTGCATCCTCTCTTTCTGTTACCAGGTTTTTAACCACCAAGATAGTAATACAGGGTCTACCAACCCAGATATAGTATCTAGAGTGAGTTATGTATTCTTGAGCAAAAAACTACATGTTCTGTAGTAGAATGGGAGTGGTAATGGTATCAACTTTGTAGCTTTGTTGTAAAAATTAAATAAGAAAATATATATTAAGCATTTTGGAAAAGCCTTGAAATATAGTAAGTACTCAATGAATATTAGTGATGAACATCACCATCACCATCATCATCACCATTATTGTGATGGTGACCTAAGCAAAAAGAGCAGGGATTTTATTATAAGGATACAAGAGAACTTAGCAAACCCAAGGCCAGGAATGAGGAGAGAGAGAATCCAACACCCAAGATTACTATGCCCCTGAATTTTGCTCTTTCTGTCTCTATTGAGGGAGCTCTGGTGGTATAGTGCCTAAGGCATTTTACTGCTAACCAGAAGGCTAGCAGTTCAAACCCACCAGCTACTCCTAGGAAAGAAGATCTCTACTTACATAGAGACACCACCTCACAAAACCAAGGAGGGGTTGCTATGAGTCCAAAAATGACTTGATGGCAGTGAGTTTGTTTTTTTTTTTGGTTTTGTCTCTGTTGAAGCCACCATTCTTATCTCAGCTTTTCTCCATGCACCTGCTTCAGTTCTTTCTGCCCACAGACTAATTGTTTCTGCTGTCACATGTATAGGTTATTGTATAGAAACCACACAACCCAGAGTCTTCATGTTCTCAGTATACACAGACCGGTTAACATCTATGTTTTTAGACAATCACTTAGGGACTCAGTTATGGATCAGATTGTATCCTCAGTGAAGAAATATGGAAATCCTAACCCCTGTACCTGTAAATACAGTCTTGTTTGGAAAGAGTGTTTTTTTTTGTTATGTTAATGAGATTATACCAGTATAGGGTGGGTCCTAAATCTAATTTCCTCTGAACAATGTCTTTTAAAATGAGCAGAATAGACTCTGAGGCACATGGAGGGAAAATAGGTACTATGTGATAATGAAGACAGATGTATCTGCAAGCCCAGAAACACCAAGGACTGCTGGCAAATGTCAGAAACTAGGAGAGAGGCCCACAGAAGGAATCAACAAGGCTGAGACCCAAAATTTGACTTTTAGCCTCTAGAATTGTAAGAGTACACACACACACACACACACACACACGTGAGTTCTGGGTGGCATAGTGCCTAAGGCATTTGACTGCTAACCAGAAGGCTGGCAGTTCAAACCCACCAGTTACTCCTTGGAAGGAAGATTGAGCAATCTACTTCTGTAGAGATACCACTTTGGAAACCAAAGGAGGGGTTGCTATGAGTTGAAATCAACTCAACAGCAATGAGTTTTTTTTTTTTTTTTTCTTTAATGTATGTATAGTTATGGTACCCATAGCAAATTAAGACAGACCCATTTTTCAAGTTTGGCAAAGAAAGTCTATTTGGCTCAACTTAGGTCTGGTGTCTATTACCATTCAATCAGTGGCCAGAATGGGGTTGTCACATGACTTCAAGGGACTATAGTATCAGAGAGTTCCAGCAGTTCTCAAAGAGTGGAGAGTAATATGGTTGGAAGAGATTTAGATTTAGATTGGTGTCTCTTAAAGGGCCTCAGGAAGACAGCAGAGGAGAATGACAGAATTTACTCTCTGGAAGGATAACAATATATTTAAACACATCCCCTGCATTTGTTTTGTATCTTACTAAAGGACTGCTCCCTTCAGTTTGGTCTGCAGGATGCTCCTCCCTGCTCTATTATCTTCCGTTTTCAATACCATCAAACACCCAGTATTCCAGCGCCTTGTTCCTAGAGAACTTGCTTTATAAAAAACCACCAAAGGGGGACTGGTTTTGTCCTCTAGTGCTGCTGTAACAGAAAACACCACAAGTAGGTGGATTTGACAAACAGGAGTTTATTCTCTTACAATTTAGAAGGCTAGAAATCAAAGTGCCAGCTCTAGGGTCTGGTTGAAAGCCCTTTGACCTTAGGCTTCAGCTCTGCCCCTTTCTCCTGGCCCACTGGAGCTAGCGACATCTCTTCACTCAGGCAGCTGCTGGCTGCTGAGGCTAGCATGCCCAAGGTCAACAAATAAAATGTCACGGTCCCAATATTATCCCACAACATGACAGGGCACTAGTTCAAGTCCAGAGACGGTCCCAAGATCAGCAGGAAGTGTGGCAGGCTGCTAAATGAAGATCTGGCCACATGCAGGGTCCAAGTATGCCAAAAAGCTGCAGATCCTTCCCAAAGCTTCTCCTTATATACCGGAAGCAGACCACACCCCAAAAGCAGCAACACAGCTGCTTGCGGCAGATTTCACCATGGAGTTGATTGCCAGTCTCATCGTGCGGAATAACTACAACCATCTGCCCAGCCACTCAAAACCAGGCTCAGCTTAGTTGACGCATAATCTTAACTATCAGAGGGACTAACCCAACAGGATAAATTACTAATGGTCAACTTTTAGCTAACATTGGGAAAGAGATTTACAGGATGAGTTGGAAGTAGAGAACTAGGAGAGAAAATGAGAGAGGACCTATTAAATATAAAATCTTACTTAAAAGGCAACTTCGTATTTTACCTATGATCAAGTCTAAGCCCGCCTCTTTCTAATAGACTTTGTAACTAATCTCTGGAACCTGGAATCAGTGTTCATTAACGTTTATTGTAAATTGCTGATTTGTTTCTTTTCCTATTTTGACTAGCTTTTGGCCATTTTTTGCAACTGTTTTTCTTTTTCCTTGAAAAATTCTCTCATTAGAACATTTTCAGAGCTCAGCCTTTTGGGACACATCATAGGCAGAAGCCTCCCTCTATATGTTTGGATATTTTTATAGTGGCCCCATTTCTCCTCTGGCTTTCACTCCATGGGGCTGCTTCAAGCACAGAGCTCCCACTGATTTCAAAGGGATCTGAGGTAAAGTGAGAAACAGACTAAGAAATTTCTCAAAGATACCTTGGATTTATGGGGAAAAAAAAGTACTAATAATATTTTTAAATGATATGAATATTAGTCATGGGAAATGAATGGATATTATGAGTACCAGGCAGAAATAGTTTTTTTTTTTTTTTTGAAAAAAAACCCTCTTCTCATAATAGAAAAAAAAGCTCTTGTAAATTCATAATACTTGGCAAATGTATTCATCATTCGGGGGAGAAATTTTTGGATTCTGCTGTGGTTTCAAGAGCATAAAGATGTTGTTGTTGTTGTTATATGCCATCGAGTCGGACTTGACTCATAGAGACCCCTCCTTGGGTTTCTGAGGCAGTTATCACTATGGAAGTAGATTGCCCTATCTTCCTTCTGAGGAGTGGCTGGTGGGTTTGAACCGCCAGCCTTCTGGTTAGCAGTCAAGTGCCTTAGGCACTACGCAACCAGAGCTCCGGACTCTTTAAATCAAATCCCTACTTTATAGACAACAAATATCTTCCATAGTATTTTCATAACATGATGTAACAACTATAAACTATTTTGAGAAACATATACGGTACATAAAATTTAGATACTTTCTGAATTTCTGTAAACTTTCCAAATTTCTCAGCAACAGCTTCTTTAAATTTCAAGAAGCATCTAGAGAGAACTGGTTGTAAGTTTGTAATGATGTTTCACATGTTGAGCAATATCACACACATGCAGTAGACTCTTGGTGGTCACACAGAGACTCACTCAGACATCTTCAAAAAAAAGGAGTTTATTGCAAAGAAATTATAGAACAATATCATCACTATTGTTGTTGTTATGTGCCGTCGAGTTGGACTCGACACATAACGACCTCTCCTTGGGTTTCTGAGGCAGTATCACTATAGAATTAGATTGCTCCATCTTCCTTCCGAGGAGTGGCTGGAGGGTTTGAACCACCAAACTTCTGGTTAGCAGTCAAGTGCCTTAGGCATTACGCTACCAAAGCTCCCCTATCATCACTATTACACACATGTAAAGTTTTGCTGAAGACAATTAAAAAATGTTTGCAGCAGTATATTGACAGGGAACTGCCAAAAATTCAAGCTGGATTCAGGAGAGGATGAGGAATGAGGGATATCATTGCTGATATCTGATGGATGCTTGACTGACAGCAGAGAGTACCAAAAAGATGTTTACCTGTGTTTTACTGACTGTGAAAAGACATTCAACTGTGTGAATCATAACAAATTATGGATAACATTGGGAAGAACGGGAATTCCAGAACACTTAATTATGCTCATGAAGAACTTGTACATAGACCAAGAGCCTGCCATTTGAACAGGACAAAGGGATATTGCATGGTTTAAAATCAGGAAGGGTGTATGTCAGGGTTGTATCCTTTCACCATACTTATTCAATTCATATGCTGAGCAAATAATCCAAGAAGCTGGACTATATGAAGAAGAACACAGTATTGGGATTGGAGGAAGATACACTAACAACCTAGTATATGCAGATAACACAATTTTGTTTGCTGAAAATGAAAGTGACCTGAAGCACTAACTGATGAAAATCAACAACTATAGTGCTCAATATAGATTATACCTCAACAAAAAGAAAACAAAAATCCTCAAAACTGGACCATCAAGCAACATCATGATGAATGGAGAAAAGATTGAAGTTGTCAGGGATTTCTTAGTTTTACTTGGATGTACAATCAGCACCCAAGGAAGCAACAGTGAAGAAATTGGATCTTGTATTACGCTGGGCAAATCTGCTGCCAAAGACCTCTTTAAAGTGTTAAGAAAGTAAAGATGTCACTTTGAAGACTAAAATGCGACTAACCCAAGCCACGGTATTTTCAGTTGCCTCATATGTATGTGAAAGCTGGACAAGGAATAAGAAAGACTGAAGAAGAGTTGATTCATATGAATTGTGGTGTTGGCAAAGAATACTGAAAATACCATAGACTGTCAGAAGAACCAACAAATCTGTCCTGGAAGAAGTGCAGCCAGAATGCACCTTGGAAACAAGAATGGCCAGCTTTCATTTCACCTACTTTGGTCATATGGTCAGAAGAGACCACATTCCCTGGAGAAGTATATCACGTTTGGCAAAGTGGAAGGTCAGTGAAAAAGGGGAAAATCTTCAATGAGATGGATTGACACAGTGGCAACAATGATGGGCTCAAGTTTAGCAAGGCTTGTAAGGATGGAACTTGACCAGGCAGTGTTTTGTTCTGTTGTACGTGGGGTTGCTATTAGTTGGAGTCAACTCTATGGCACCTAACTACAACAACAGCTACTATTGTAAAAAATTAAGAAAAGATTTGCTCACACAATTAATTGCTCTTTGAAGTTTACCAGAGGTAAGGGGGAAAGGGAGGGACAATCACCAACTAGAAATAGAAAGTAGATACCTATCAAGTTGAGTGAAGGGAAAGGCAATGTATAATAAAGGGGGGTCAGTGCAAAACGATCAAGGCAGTGGAAGACACATGGAGGAACACAAGATTTAAAGGCAACAAAGGAAAATATCATTACATACACAATCTAACAATAATTTAGGAGTGGATGCATAGATAGGTACTCTAGCTGAACAGGAGTGGGAAGGTGAATGGTTCTATACCCACAAATATTTAACAAAGGCAATCTCTACCTGTATGTTTTTATGTGCTACAAATATATCCAAAGTTATTAAAATACATCTTAGTCATAACCAAAGACTTTGAGGGAATGAGTCATTGGGTATGGAGGCTCAGGTCCAGAGTCTTTGGGGACACTAAGGTCATTTGGCATAACAGTCCACAAAGACAATGTTCTACATCCTACTTTGGTGAGTAGCATCTGGGGTCTTTAAAGCTTGTGAGCAGACATGTAAGGTGTAATTATTGGTCTTTCCCCATACAGAGCAAAGAAGAGTGAAAAAAATCAAAGACACAGGAATGTTTAAAAGTTTAATGGAGCATGTGAATCCTAGCCTCCGCAACCCTGAGACCAGAAGAACTAGATGGTGCCAGGTTACTACTGCTGGCTGCTCTGAAAGTGATGACAATAAGAGATCCTAGATAGAGTGGGGGAAAATGTGGAACAAAACTCAAAATCATAAAAATGGCCAGACTTAACTTGTCTTATGAAGACTGGTGGAACCCCTGAGACTATGGCCCTTAGACACCCTTCAAGCTAGAAACTGAACTTAACCTCCCTGACTCTACTGGCAGCCAAAAGATAGACTTATATGGTGAACAGTGATATCAGGAGGGTAAGCACTCACTACAATAATCACACATATGAGATGAAGAGGGCATATTTGCCCAGGGATAAATCTAGGAAGGGGGGAGTGGATGGAAAGGAAAACCAAAGGAAGGAGTGGGCATAGAGAGGAAGTGGGAAGAATGCTATTATTGTGTGGGGATTGCAGTGAATGTCACAAAACAGAATATATATGGATTGTTGAATGGAAAACCAATAGTCTCTGTAAACTTTCACCCAAATCACAATAATCATAATAAAAAAAAAGATTAAATAAGAAATAAAAAGCTAAAACCTGAAAAAAATAAAAGAAAAAAGAAATCAAATGATGTATTGCATTGGACAAATTTGCTGCAAAGGACTTCTGTAAAGAGTTAAAAAACAAAGATGTCACTTTGAGGACTAAGGTGTGCCTGATCCCAGTCATGGTATATTCAATTTCATGTGCATGTGAAAGCTGGACAGTAGATAAGGAAGACCAAAGAAGAATTGATGCATTTGAATTATGGCTTTGGTGAAGAATATGGGATATACCATGGACTACCAATAGAATGAACAAATCTGTCTAGGAAGATGTACAGCCAGGATATTCCTTAGAAGCAAGGGTGGTAAGATTTCATCTCATATACTTTGAATATGCTACCAGCAGGGACCAGGCTCTGGAGAAGGATATCATTGTTGGTTGGAAAAATAATAATAATAAAAAAAAGGTCAGTAAAAAAGAGAAAAACTTTCAATGAGATGGTTTGTCACAGTGGCTCCAACAATGGGCTCAAATATGGCAACACTTGTGAAGATGGTGCAGGCCCAGGCAGTGTTTCATTATATGAGGTCACAGTGAGTCAGAATCAACTTGACAGCTTCTAATCACAACAACAGCAATATTGTAAAGTTTCAAAGTACATGGAGACTTCAATATTTATAGGGACAGTGAGACTTTGGGGACTGACTGACTCTGCAGTTTCTTCTGGTAGTGTAGTGCCTAAAGCACTTGACTGCTAACCAGAAGGCTGGTGGTTCAAACCCACCAGCCACTCCTCAGAAGGAAGATGGGGCAATCTACTTCCGTAGTGATACTGCCTCGGAAACCCATGGAGGGGTCACTATGAGTCGGGTTCAACTTGATGGCACATAACAACAACAACAACAAGGACTTTGTAGAGAGCAATGGTAATTCAGTGATAGAATTCTCACCTACCATGTTCAAATTTGATTTTCAGACAAGGCAATTCAAGTACAGCCACGACTCACCTGTCATTGGAAGCTTGTGTGTTGTATAACACTGAATAGATTTCAACAGTTTCCAGACTAAGACACATTAGGAAGCAAGGCCTGGCAATCTGCTTCTGAAGATCAGCTAACAAAAACCTTATAGACCACAATGGTCTGATTCTGCTGTGCACCGGGTTGTTATGAGTAAGGGGCTGCCTTCATGGCAGCTAAAAACAACAGTCTCTCTAGTGATATTTTTTGCTTGCTTCCTCCACCATACTTTCTTCTCCAACTGGCCACTGACACTATCCTTGATGTGTCCAGTTCAATATTCTTTTTTCCTATATCCCAACATTTTCTATTTCTTCCAATAGACCAGCCATTTTCGGTATGACAGGGCAGAAATCACGTGTGTCCTGGATGCTCCTCTCGGTGCAGAAACAAACAACAATAGATGAGATTGGAAGCAGGAAAGAGAAGAAAAGTTTAGGATTGCAGGCTGTAAAAAAAAATGCTGTGATCAGAAATAGCTTGTTAGGTTTGGATGATAAAGAAATATCACAGTACTCAAAGAAATGCGATTCTTTGGTTAGGAAGTAGACAGATGTCTCCCTTTTGTCAAAGAGAACTATCATTTTTATCGTGCTTCAAATTTGGCATTCTTTTCATTGTTCCTATGTTCACTCATCATGAAGAAAAAGGTACGTGATGGCTCTATGTTAAACTAGTTATTACCAACTACCACTCATCTCCCCGATAGCTCCCTCCCTTTTCTGGCTCTAGAGGCCTGGGGCCTAGCCTGCCTCCTGCCCCTTACCTGGATCCTGACTCTTTTGTGATCCCTGGCCACTCCCTAGCCCCCTAGAGCCAGGAAAAGGAGGAAGCAAGAGTGGCTGGGGACCACAAAGTGGCAGGATCCAGGTAGGAGTTAGGTAAGGGGAGGGTGAAGAGGTTTCCAGCAGCTAAGGGAAACAAACTTGCCTGTCAATTTGTCATCCTGTGGGGTTTGCATGTTACAGTGAGGCTTGAGGCTGAGCCACCAGTGTTTCAAATGCCAGCAGGGTTGCAGATGGTGCACAGGTTTCAATGCAGCATACAGACTGAGACAGAGTAGGAAGAAAGAAGAGGCCACCCACTTCTCAAAATATTGGCCAGGGAAAACCTTATGAATAGCAGAGAAATACAGTCTGGTACATTACTGGACAACTTCATGAATAGCTTGGAAACATTGTCTGACACAGTGCAGGAAGATGAGCCCCTTGGGTCAGAAGACACTCAAAATAGGACCAGGAAAGAACTACTTCATCAGAGTAGAACCAACCTTAATGATATGGATAAAGTAAAGCTTTCAGGACCTCCATGTGCTGACATGGCAGTACTAAAATTAAGGAGAAACAGCTGCAAACATGCATTAATAATCAGAACATGGATTGTACGAAGTATGAATCTAGGAAAATTGGAAGTTGTCAAAAATGAAATGGAATACATAAAGATTGATATACTAGGCATTAGTGAATTGAAATGGATGGATTTTGGGCATTTTGAATCAGACAACCACATGATCTAT
>NW_006921740.1:6897678-6900732 GCF_000298275.1 Orycteropus afer afer
AGCAGTCAAGTGCCTTAGGCACTAAGCTACCAGAGCTTCTGACCTTGAGTATATCCCTCCTGAATTTAGAGACCATCTAAAGAATAAATTTGATGCATTGAACACCAGTGAATGAAAACCAAAGAACTGTGGGATGACATCAAGAGCATCACCCATGAAGAAAGCAAGAGGTCATTAAAAATACAAGAAAGAAAGAAAAGACCAAAATGGACGTCAGAAGAGACTCTGAAACTTGTTCTTGAGCGAAGAGTAGCTAAAGCAAATAGAAGAAATGACAAGATAAAAGAGCTGAACAGAAGATTTCAAAGAGCAGCTCGAGCAGACAAAGTCAATTATTATAATGAAATGCGCAAAGACTTGGAGTTAGAAAACCAAAATGGAAGAACATGTTTTGCATTCTCAAGCTGAAAGAACTGAGGAAAAAATTCTCTCTCAGCTATGCCAAGAGATTTGGAAGACAGCTACCTGGCCAACTGACTGGAAGAGACCCATCTTTCTACCCATTCCAAAGAAAGGTGATCCCACAGAATGGAAATTATTGAATGAAATCATTAATATTGCTCATAAGTAAAATCTTACTGAAGATAATTCAAAAATGGTTGCAACCGTATATTGAGTTCCTGATTAGCATGCAGGTATTTACTATTCTCACTGCCAGGTATGTAGCTTCATTGGAATATTTAAAAACAGTATTTCATCAGGGATATATAGCACCTTTTAAAAGAAAGTATAAATAATCTCTTCCCTAAGTTTAATGGAGAGCATGATCTTCATGCTCTGTGTCTGTCTATTCACTAACTCTCCTTATCAGGTATAATATATTCCTGTTGGCAGCTTGATTTAATTGAGCTTGTGGTAACTGATTCAATTGATCACTTTAATTAGGTAATTATTTTGTTATAAGAGCTGCTTTCTAGCAAGCTAGGAGAGGGAGTTTTCCTCAAGCTAAAAATGGAACCTGGATTCTTTTCTTTTCTAACAAAATGAAATAAAAATGATCAGATATAGAAATAGGCTGAGATTGAGGTGTAGGATTAGGAAAAATAACCCTGACTTCTGTATTGATAAGGGACAAGTGTGTGTTTGAGAACTGAAGACAGAATTGGAATTTATGAGATTGTGAGAACTGCCACCAGGTGAGCCTATGTTTTTGGAAACAGTGATTATTTGTATTTTGCTTCAGTTTCCATCTGTGGTAGTTCAGTTTGTATGTCGACTTGGCTGGGCCTGGTTGAGTGGCTGGGCAGCTGGTGGTAGTTATTCCTCATGATGAAACTGGCAATCAACTCCGTGGTGGGATCTACAATGAGCAGCTGAGTAGCTGCCTTTGGGATGTGGTCTACTTCCTGTATATAAGGAGAAGTCTTGGGGATAGTCTCTCGCTTATGGCACCTTGAATCCTGCATGTAGCTGTGTCATTGTTCAGCAGCCTGCCATGCTCTGCCGACCTAGAGACTTACAATGGACTTGAATTAATGGCCTGCCATATGATTTGGTAATATTGGGACTGTGCCTTTTTACTTGTTAACCTTGGGCTTGGCAGCCACAGCAGCCAACAACTGTCTGAGTGAAGAAAAGCCTCTAGCTTCAGTGGGCTGGGAGCTGGAGGCAGAGCTAAAGCCCAAGGCTGAGGGGCTTTCACCCAGCCCCTAGAGCCTGGCACTTTGAATTTGGACTTAAAGCCTTCAAACTGTGAGAGAATAAACTCCTGTTTGTTAAGGCCATCCCATTTGTGGTATGTTCTTGTCAGAGCAATACTAGGTAACCACAACACCCTCTATAAGTGTGGATTTCTTTTTCAGACACTGACAAAGAAAATAACTGCTGGAAAAAGAAAGGAGGACGTAAAATATACTCATGTCTTTGGATTCTGAACAAATGTCTTTGAACCTAGGGAAGTTTTTTTTTTTCTTCCCCAAGCAGATCTAATTAGTTATTGGCCTTTTTGAAAATTTATTAAACTTAATGATTTATTAACTACAGTGAGAGTTTTCGTCTTAATGAAAATGCCCTGGTTCTGAAGATGTAGTTTGAACTGAGCATCTAGATAAAAGGTATCCTGTTATTCCCACATACTTGTGAGATTGAGACTTACTATCTTTTGTTGTTGCCAGGACCAGTTGTAAATAATCTAACAAACAAATGGTTAGAGTTGACACTAGAAAAGACAACAAGACCTTAATTAATTGACTTGCTAATAGCTGGTCTCCATTTACATACATTAGCCCAAATTGCGTTTTAAGCAGTGACAGGAGCCACAAGATAACCATTTTCTTTCTTCTAAACTCCTGATTATCTACCAGCCTACCAGTCTCATTATTAACTAGTCTTTGGAGATTTTTTTTTGTTCCTTACAGTGTTGAGGTGAGTTCTAAATAGCTTCCATCTGAAACATAACATTCATTTACAAGCTCTTTGTGAAATGGTCAGTCAACACAGTAATCATGTTTTGCCTTAAAATTTTTTAGCTTTATTTTTCAGTGGGGCAAATAGAGCGAAAGGAAACATTTCTCAATTAAATCCTCATGTAAACAAATTATCTTTCAAGTGAAGCCTTCCCTAGTGGATAAGTACAATTCTGTTCCAGAAATCCAATGGTGAGAGAGGAGCTGTGTTCAAGTCATTATTGTGCAAAAAATCACCCCAAAACCTAAGGCTCAAAACAACAAGCATTTTAATATCCCCCACCACTTTGTGGTTTGACTGGGATCAGCTGGGGTGTTCTTCCGTTTCACATGATGACATCTAGGCTTCAGTCATCTGGGGGTTCTTCTGGGCTGGAACCTTCACAGTTGGCAGTAGGTGCTGTCATCTGCTGGGAGCTCAGCTGTTGAAAGGAACACCTCCGTTTTCTCCATGTTGCATAAACTTCTTAAAGTATGATCACCAGAGAAAATGTTCCAAGTGAAAAAAAGAGGAAGGTTCAGATCTCTCAAGGCTCATCACCTCTGCCATATTCTACTAGTCAAAGAGTAATTCACTGGGCCAATACAGTGTATTCCAGGAGCTATTAAGAGGGATGATTCACTGGGCCCATCTTTGCAGACTATCACA
>NW_006921740.1:6901018-6903935 GCF_000298275.1 Orycteropus afer afer
CTGTGTGCATTTGGGCACAAGATTGGTACTTGCAAGCCTCAGTTTCATCTTTATAATCAGGTGTTCGTTCTACTGCATAGATTGTAAACATTGAGGTAATGCATCTAAAGTGCTTATCATAGTGCCTGGCACAGAGTGAATGTTCAAACAATAGCTTGAATGATAGTAGCTACTATCATTGGGTAAATAAGTGGATAGGAAAACCTAAGCATCAGACAGTTGAGCATAAAGTCATGAAATGCTGAGAGTACATAAGATAGGAGAAGATTACCTAAGTCAGGGAGCATCTTTAAGTGAAGAGCAAATGGATGTTTTATTTTTCTTCTGATGCTTCTGTTGCATTACATACCCTCTGTCCCAAGTTTGTGTGATGAGGATTGTTTTTATGTTGAAAGGACATGACAGGAGGAGTGGACTGGGCAGAAATGAAGGAGCTCTGGTTAAAGCATTCCATTGCTAAGCAAAAGTTTGGCAATATGAATCCACCATCTGCTCATGGGAGAAATAAAGGACAGTTTGTTTCTGTAAAGATTTACAGCCTTGGAAACCTGATGGGGAAGTTCTACTCTGGGCTACAGGGTCTCTGTGAGTTGGACTTGACTCGAAGACAATTAGTTTGTTTTGGGGGCAGCAATGAATAGAACCAGGCCAGGGACACAAATGTCTGGGTTTCCTGTTTTCTGTCTGGACATTATGATATCAGGATCTCTTAAAGTGTGTAAGTCATTCTTTTAAATTATTCCACACCTCCTGAAAAGGAAAGATTGGGTATTAGCTATCAGTTACATATCAGAAATGAAAGGTGGTGATCTGTATTTTCCAGTTACACACTTGGAAAAGCAAACTTGTACATCTCATTCCCAACCCTCCCCCATTTCCCGTATTCATTTGCCACATGCTGTCTCTCGGTGACTGAAAAGGGAAACCCACCAAGGACTCTTTTTCCCTGTGGTATTAGTGTTTTTAGGTGCACAAACTTAGACTAACCTGTTCCACCCATTACTTCTTATGAATTGTTGAGTTATCTGAGTGACATCCACTGGTCTATGATTCTCAAGGGGAGAAGTAAAGCCCTAAACTCTAAGATTTGTTCTTTTACTTTCTCTATTACCCTTGACAAAATGAGGAAACACTGTAAGTGCACCTGTACTTCAGATCAAAATCTTCTTGCAGATAGGCTTTCCCAGGGTCTAGTATGGCAGTTTATGTCTAGCGAACATACATGTGGACATCATCAGAAGGAATACACAGGAATCAGATCAACTACACATGTAGAAAGAGACAATGGATTAGCTTAATATCCCCAATCAGAACTAGGTCAGGTGCTGACTGTAGAACATCAACTGTTCATACACAAGTGCAAGCTGAAGCTGAAGAAAATGAAAACAAGTTCACAAGAGCCAAAATATGACCTTGATTATATCCCTTCTGAATTTAGAAACCATCTGAAGAATAGATTTGAAGCACTGAACACTAATGACCAAAGACCAGACAAGTTGTGGGATGACTTCAAGAACATGACTCATGAAGAAAGCAAATAGTCATTAAAAAGACAGGAAAGAAAGAAAAGACAAACATGGATGTCAGAAGAGACTTTGAATCTTGCTCTTGAACGTAGAGTAACTAAAGTGAATGAAAGAAATGACAGAATAAAAGAACTGAACAGAAGATTTCAAAGGGTGGCTTGAGAAGACAAAGCAGAGCATGAAACAAAATGTGCAAAGATCTGGAACTAGAAAACTGAAAGGAAAGAGCACACTTGGCATTTCTTAAGCTGAAGGAACGGAAGAAAAATTCAAGCCTTGACTTAAAATATTGAATATGGGAAAAATATTGAATGGTGCAGGAAGCATCAAAAGAAGATGGAAGGAATACAGAGAATCACTATACCAAAAAGAATTGGTTGATGTTCAACCTTTTTAGGAGGTAGCATGTGATCAAGAAAAGATGGTGTTGAAGGAAGAAGTCCAGGCTGCACTAAAGGAATAGGCAAAAAATAAGACTTCAGGAGTTGACAAAATACCCATTGAGATGTTTCAACAAATGGATGCAGCCCTGGAGGCAGTCACTCATTTATGGCAAGAAATTTGGAAGACAGCTACCTGGCCAACTGACTGGAAGAGATTGGTATTTGTGCCCATTACAAAGAAAGGTGATCCAACAGGGTGTGGACATTTTCAAACAATATCATTGATATCATATGCAAGTTAAATTTTGCTTAAGATGATTAAAAAGTGTTTGCAGCAGTATATGGACAGGGAACTGCCAGGTATACAAGTTTGTTTCAAAAGATATGGAACAAAGGATATTGCTGATGTCAGATGGACCTTGGTTGAAAGCAAAGAATACCAGAAAATGTTTACCTGTGTTTTATTGAGTATGCAAAAACTTTCAACTGTGTGAATCATAACAAATTATGTATGATATTGTCAAGAATGGGCGTCCAGAACACTTAATGGTGCTCATGTGGAACTTGTACATAGACCAAGAGGCAATCATTAGAACAGAACAAGGATGTATGCATGGTTTAAAATCAGGAAAGGTGTGCATCGAGATTGTATCCTTTCACCACACTTATTCAATCTTTATGCTGAGCTAATAATTTAAGAAGCTGGATTATATGAAGAAGAATGCAGCATCAGGATTGGAGAAAAACTCATTAACAACTGTGGTATGCAAATGAAATAACCTTGCTTGCTGAAAGTGAAGATAACTGAAGTATTTATTGATGAAGATCAAAGACTACAGTCTTGGGTATAGATTACACCTTAACATAAAGAAAACAAAAATCATCACAACTGGATCACCAAGCAACATCATGATAAATGGAGAAATGAATGAAATTGTCAGGGATTTCATTTTACTTGGATCAACAATCAATGCCCATGTAAGCAAAAGTCAAGAAATCATTGCACTG
>NW_006921740.1:6905090-6923030 GCF_000298275.1 Orycteropus afer afer
CACTCTAATTTGGATTGTGTGTAGGATTGGAGGCTGGGAAAATTATCTCTAAGGAAATGAAACTTGAGGTGAGTGCTGAGGAATGAGGGATGAACGTTATATTGCATCATTTGTAGTATTCTATTCAACCTTGCTGAATATTCATATATGGCAATGAGTTTCATTATACCTTCCAACTACCCTGGCCAGATTTCCCAAATAAAATGAGAACACATTACCCAACAAAGGATTAATTTCTTGATTTGTCAATTTCTTTTTAATTCACTCTCACTCACTCACTCACTCACTCATTCAGCCTCTAACTCACTCACTCACTTTTCCTACTCACTCACTCATTTACCCACCCACCCACCCATCCATCCATTCATCCATCCAACCACCTGTCTAACAGAAGCTGATCAAGTTCCTGTGAGAGAACAGGGCATAGAAAGGCATATGAATAAGATCATGATTAGTTAATATTAACCAGTTCACTGGGACCTTACAGTAATGCATTTCTATTTCTATCCTTTCAGGTACTGTGTTTATTAACTTTCATGTCTGCCTCCTTCATGAGACTCAGCTCCTTAAAGTCAGGCACCATGTCTTATTCATTTTTGTGTCCCCATGGCTTCATAGGAGTTCCAGGGTGGCACAAATGGTTACACATTAGACTAGTAGCCAAAAGGCTGGTGATTCAAACCCAGGCTGAGGCACTTTATAAGTAAGGTCTGGTGACCTGCTTCTGAAAAGTCATAGCCCTGAAAACCCTATGGAGCAGTTCTACTCCATACATGGAGTCACTATGAATTGGAATCTCAACTTGATGGCAACTAACAACAATAACAACAATACCTAATATAGTGCCTGGCACATCTTTGGTATTTAAGAGATGCTTGATAAATAAATAAACTTAGTGTATCATCATTATTGAAAAGCATAAAAATAAATATCAGATGAACGGTCATTGTATTATAGGCTAAAATTGGAGTAACTTACATGATGCTCTGCTGCAAGTGAATAATGCTGCACCTTAAAGGAAAGCAAATGGCTTCTGGTGATACCATCACAGGCATGGCCAGAATCCATACATACATACTGGTCCCTTTGCCATTGTCCTAACTATATCCATCAGCCAAGCACTAGCAGTTAGTCTCAAGTCTCGGAATATTCCAGGGAGCAAAAGTGGTAATCACCCTACTCCTGATAGGTTAATAAAATGAAATTGCTAAAGTAATCCTGCTCCTGAGACATATCCAGTGCCACTGAGTCGATTCCAACTCATAGGGACCTCCACTGGGTTTCCAAGGTGGTAAATCTTTACAGAAGTAGTTTGCCCTATCTTCCTTCCACAGAGCAGCTGTGAGTTTGAACCACCAACCTTCTGGTTAGCAGTCAAATGCCTTAGGGACTGTGCCACCAAGGTTCCTTCTCCTTAGACATTGTTGTTGTTGTTGTTGTTATGTGCCGTCAAGTCAAACCTGACTCATAGCGACCCCTCCTTGGGTTTCCGAGGCAGTATCACTACGGAAATAGGATTGCCCAACCTTCTTTCCGAGGAGTGGCTGGTGGGTTTGAACCGCCAGCTGTCTGGTTAGCAGGCAAGTGTCTTAGCCACTATGCTACCACATAGTGCTGCATAAACCAAGGTTTTATGATTATGGCGAACTATGAATTGTTGTTGTTGTTGTTAAGTGCTGTCGAGTCGTTTCCGACTCATAGCGACCCCATGCACAGCAGAACGAAACACTGCCCGATCCCGCACCAGCCCCACAATCCATGCTATGCTCAAGCCCATCATTGCAGCCACTGTATCAATCCATCTCCCTGAAAGCCTCCCCCTCTTTCGTCGACCCTCCACCCTACCAAGCATGACATCCTTCTCCAGGGAATGGTCCCTTCTGACAACATGACCAAAATAGGTGAGACGAAGTCTGGCCATTCTTGCTTCCAAGGAGCATTCTGGCTGCACTTCCTCCAGGACAGATCTGTTAGTTCTTTTAGCAGTCCACGGTACTGTCAGCATTCTTCGCCAGCACCACAACTCAAAAGCATCAACTCTTCTTCGGTCTTCCTTATTCATTGTCCAGCTCTCACATGCATACCAGGCGATTGGAAATATCATGGCTTGTGTCAGGCGCACCTTAGTCCTCAAGGAGATATCCTTGCTCCTCAGCACTTGAAACAGTTCCTTCGCAGTTGACTTCCCCAATGCTACACGTCGTCTAATGTCCTGACTGCTGCTTCCGTTGGCATCGATTGTAGAACCAAGCAACGTGAATTCCTTGACAACCTCAATCTTCTCTCCATTTATTGTGATGCTGCTCATTGGTCCAGTTGTGAGGATTTTTGTTTTCTTTATGTTGAGATGTAATCCATACTGCAGACTGTATTCTTCAACCTTCATCAGTAGGTGCCTTAAGTCATCCTCACTTTCAGCAAGCAAACTATGAATTAGCATAGTTTAATCACATCACATTGCATTGTGTCTGTAGATTACAGAAGAGCTTAATGATATGGGCAAAAGCAAAGAAATTTAAACTTTTTCTTAGCTTCAGAAAGCATTTCCATGAATTTCACAGTTGAGTTCTCTTTAAGTAAAAGGTGCTTCAGAAGAGTGAATGAGGTCCCTCACACAGATCTCTCAACTCTCTGATAGACTGGTGAGATTCAGGTGCAAAAGGGGCCATAATTTCTTGTCTCACAGGTACCATACAATTCATATGATTTCCTTTTGTTTTTCTTGTCATTTTTGCTACTGTTGTAGCTTTTTTATATTTCGGTGGTTCCCTCTTCTTTGCCCTACCAATTCCTCCTAAGATTTTCCACAGTTCTTGCCTGAAAAGAAAACTTATAAATTACCTGACAGTGAGTCAGAGGATAAGTAAATCACCATCCAGTCTGATCACAAAATCAAAATTTTTGTGATATGTCAAACCTTTAACAGTCAATTGCTTCTTTTGAAAAATGTGTCTGTTCTCCGTGCAGAGAACAACCGAGTTGTCCCATGAATTTTTCTCTGATGTAAGGCCAAAGTTGCAATGTCTCCATACTAAAAATGTCTCCATACTACAAATAGCTAACCAAATGGCTAGCAGCATTAATGTCTTTTGATTTTTAAGATTCTTATTTCATAGTTTAATTCCCTATAGAACAGAGTTGAGCTCTGTGTCTTTGGTAATTGAAGTAGATAATGTAAAATTTGTCCTGAAGTTCCAGGGAATAAAAGTTTAATCTATAGTCCCTGAGACACTTATGTTTTTTCATTAAAGTCAGCAGACATTTGCTTCTCAGTGGTCTTCAGAATTATGTGCTCTCTCTTTCTTCCTGTGTATTTATTTTTCTGGGTGGTTTAATGGTTAATATGCTTGGCTGTTAACAGACAGGTTGGAAGTTCAAGTTCACCCATGGGTGCCTTGGAAGAAAAGCCTGGAGATCTACTTCCAAAAGACAAGCCATTGAAAACCCTCTGGGGTACAGTTCCACTCTGACACACAGGAGGTCGCCAGGAGTCACAGTTGACTTGATGGCAATTGGTTATCTCTATCACATCTCTCTGTCTGTTTGTCTCTCTCTCTCTTTCCATATATCTCAATTCCTTCCACTCTAAGTGTTGTTCATCAGACCCCAGTTTGTTCATGAATATTGTTCCTTCTTAACTTCAATTAATCTTGCCAACAGATGATAAACTAAGCATCTTGGGAGCACATCAGTGAAATCAACTTCTTCCACAAAGTCAAAAGTAGAGATCTTATCTAAGACATTTTAAGGAAGTGTTTAGAAATTAGAGTTAAACAAGAATTTCCAAATCTACTAAGAGATTTATTGGTGGTAATCTCTGCAAACAAAGAGCATGTTGCATCTTGACAAACTAAAGCAAGGAATAGCAAATTCTAGGTGAGAGATTTCACTAAGGGAATATGTTGGTCTATTAAATTTAGAAACCAATTTCTGAGAATGGTCAATAACTGGAGTCTAGGAAAACATAGCCTCTCACAGGCAGTTTTTAAAAGAGTTAGAGAAAACATTCCTGAGTCTTTACAGATTATGTAACTGTTAATTTGTGATGTAACATAAATAATCTTTGCTGAATCTGAAAATAAGCAGGAAACAGACTTTCTTTCTTTACTCTCTCTCATACCTGCACACATACACACACATAGTTACATGTGTACATATAGAGTCCATATACTTAAGTTTAGAAAACTATAAATTTCTGTGGATGAGAGTTTCAGTACAAAACATTTTATTTGCACTGGAAAGAATGACAATATCTTCCATTCTCAAACTCTTAAGCATCTCCCATCCTGCTTCCTACCTCAAACAATCCTTTCTTAACTAATAATAATAATTGAGTTGTCCAATTATTTTTCTTGCCTTTAAGGATTATTGGAAGGAAGCTTGGGCAATCTACTTCCATAGTGATACTGCCTCAGTAACCCAAGGAGGGGTCACTATGAGTCGGGTCTGACTCAATGGCACATAACAACAACAACATAAGTATTATTAGACTAGCTTGGTTAATCCTCTCAAAGATGATGAAGTCCACCTTGACATCTTTATTTCAGCTCTAAACACAAGGTGAAGAATAGTCAACACGAATGGTGGGTGAAGCAGGGAGAGAAGTGGTTTTGCAACATCTTCTGTTTATAGCTCTCATTATCATTCTTCTCATAGAATGAATCAGATCATCCTGACTCTCATTAGCCACCCCTCCCAATGGCCTGCTCTGCCTCAAATGGACCACTAGCTTCAGATCATGCATGCTCAAATATCTCATCAATCCCACATAATTTCCCTAATTGAGAAACTTGTACTTTCATTGCATCCTCAAAAAGCAATTTCCTAATGTCTTATTAAAATAATGCCATTTGCCAGCCTTTTAAAAAGTCCCACTTTTGCATGGTGTCATGCTATAATTAGTAATACAGCATCAGTGATTAAGCTGAATACCAATTTGAAGCACTTCCACAGCCTTAAAAGAGTTCAGTCACTAATGAGGTATGGCATTTTGATTGTTTCTTGATACCTGAATGCTGCAGCAATATCTGGATCTTCAGATTACCTTGAAATGTTGATTTCAGACTCTGGAAACCATGGCAACAGTTAGTTCATATGAAGCGCAGAGCTTTAAAAACTAAGATTCTGTTGTTGAATTTCTTTTCTTTCTTTCTTTCTTTTAACCCCTTGGCTCTCAAAACTCATGGAAAATAATTACAGCCAGACTTTGTATAAATACTGCATCCACTCACCTTTCTTTAGAAAAAGGCAAAAAAAAAAAAAAAAAAAGTAATTGTCTTTGCATGCTAGAGAAAGGAAAACTGATATGTGGACACCATAGTTATTGGTCTAAAAGTTATGTGATAATGTTGTCGCAAGATGGTAAAGAAAACAGTACAGTATTATCACTCCATCCTCACCCTATTGTCCAAACTTGAAAATCACCTTCTGTGTCCACCTGGACACTCACCCAAAAACTCAGTGCCATCCAGTAGATTCTAACTTTTAGTGACTCCCACTGGGTTTCTGAGGCAATAAATCTTTACAGAAGTAGATTGCCCTATCTTCCTTCTGCAGAGCCACTGGTGGGTTTGAACTGCTAACCTTCTGGTTAGCAGGCAAATGCCTTAGGCACTGAACCACCAGTGCTCCACATGGATACTAGGACCTCAAATTCTACTGACAAAAAGTTTTTGTATTCCTCCCTCTTCCTCATTCCCTTACCACTTCCCTAATGTAGGCAATAACCAATTAAGCCACCTCCTTCTTCTCATCTGACATTTTTTAAATCCTTCCTCATGTATGCCTGAGTGAACTTGCTAGCTGAAAATATGTGATGGTTCTTCATCATCTTCAAAATAAAATCTAGATTTTTGACTAATTCCATTAACAACAACAACAAAAAAAAGCCTACCTCTGGTAGAATAGTGCATAAAGCACTTGACTGCTAACCAGAAGGCTGGCAGTTCAAACTCACCAGCCACTCCTCGGAAGGAAGGTTGGGCAATCTACTTCCGTAGTGATACCACCTCAGAAACCCAAGGAGGGGTCCTTATGAGTTGGATCTGACTCAGTGGCACGTAACAACAACAACAACATTCACTTCTTCCCATTAGCCTCATATTCTAGACACATCAGGTTTCTTTTCGACTTTGTTTTTACTGCTCTCTACTGGGATATGCTTTTTTCACCAAGTCTGTCAGACATCCACCAAGATATTCAAGTTTCAGTTCAAATATTCTATCCTCTCTAAGTTTTTTTGGCACCTCTGCCCCCTCCTTTATTGTCCAGCAAACTGATAGCCATATTAATAACCAAAATCAATTGCTATCATTTCAACTCTGTTTCATGGCAACCCATGGGAATTAGAGTAGAACCGAGTTCCAGAGGGTTTTCAATAGCTGGTTTTTGGAAATAGGTCATCAAGCCTTTCTTCTGAGTCCCCTCTGGATGAACTTGACCCTTTAACCTTTTGCACTCTATTCACATCACCCAGGGACTGCTTATATTAATATTAGAGTCATATTATATTACATTTTAATTAATTGAATCATTATAGCTTTGCTGCTGCATTATGAATTTTCTGAAGGCCCAAGACCTTGCCATGTTTACTTCTTCATTCCCAGAACATAACACAGTGCTTGTCACATGACAAACTCTTAGAAAATTTGCGGAGATGAATTGAATTGACATTGAAACTGACTCTCCAGTCATTGCTCATTGAAATAACTTAAAAAAAAAATTGTGAACTAAAAACTTTTTCCATTGTCTCCTCTCTTCTTTCAAACCTAACCCTTCTTATCAGTCCAGTACCAATATTCATCTTCTAGCTTTGATTAGCATGTAGAACATTCCCCACTGCAGGACCTTCTTTAGAACAACTTTCACAGTTTGCACACAATCTGAGCAAATGCAGTGGAAGGGTAGACCAATGCAGAGATTAAAATGCAAAAACCAAACCTGTTGCCATCAAATTGATTCCAACTCGTAGTGACCCTATAGGACAGAGTAGAACTGCTCCATACAGTTTCCAAGGTTATAAATCTTGATGGAAGCAGTCACATATTTCTCCCTAGAAGCAGCTGATGGGTTTGAATTGCACAATTTTCAGATGGCAGTCGAGTGTTAACCATTATGTTACCAGGACTCTTTATGGAGAGAATAGGAAAACATAAAAAAGTACAAGTCTGGGTCAACTGTTTCATGAGGATTGAGCTGAATGACTTTCAAGGCACCTCCATATCATGCTCTGTACCACCTCTAAAGGACTGAATTATGTCCCTCCATAACATGTGTAGGAATTTGAACCTCTATGCCTGTGGATAAGAGCCCTGGTCACCATCAGCTGAACCAATTCCCAGTGAGTAAGTGCTTGGCTGCAAATAGAAAGGTTGGTTATTTGAACCCACCCAGCAGCCCCGAGGGAGAAAGATCTGGTGATCTGCTTCCATAAAGATTATAGCCAAGAAAACCCTTTTGGCTAGTTCTACTCTGTCACATGGATCACTATGAGTCAGAAGCAACAACAGCAACATACCTGTGGGTTTCATTTAATCTAATCTAATGTAATCACATTCCATAATGCAATCTAATGTAATGGAATCAATCAGATAAGGTCATACCAGTAGAAAGTATATTGCTAAGCGTAATTGCTTTTGAATTATTTAAAGACTAGCATAGACGCAGAGATGAACATGCAAGTGAGGGGAGACAGGTACCATGAGAGAATCTGGGGCTACTGACAAGGGAGGAATCAACAAAGCGGAGACCCTTCAGAACTTTTAGTTTCCAGAACTGTGAAAAAATAAATATTTTTTCTTTAAAGCCACCTGCTTGTGGGGTTTGTGTTGTAGCAGCACTAAGAAAAAGATACCACCTCCTTCTCCCCCTGCTTTCTTATATCCTCAATAATCACAAAATTTCATCTTTTCACAGATGGTTACACTCAACAGCTCTCTGAGACTTGTGGAAATTCTTATCCTTTCTCCTTTTTAGAGGACCTTTCCCCCCTAGGTTCTGATGCCTCATGGCAAATTGCTTTTAGGTGCTGTTGAGTCAGTTCCGGCTCACAATCACCGTATGTACAACATCGTGCCGTCCTCACAATCGTTGCTATGTTTGAGTCCACTGTTGCGGCCACTGTGTCAATCCATCTCCTTGAGGGACTTCTTTTTCACTGACCCTCTATTTTACCAAGCATTATACCCTTCTCCAGGGACTGCTCCCTCCTGATAACATGTCCAAAGAACATAAGGCAAAGCCTCCACTTCCTAGCTTCCAAGAAGCGTTCTGACCAATATGATTACTTAGAGAACAGTAGGTGGTCATGGTCCATTACCTCTTATCTGATGTCCAATAGCAACTGAAAATAGAAGAGATTAAACTCCAGGGTTACATTTTTTTTTCCCTTGAGAAGTTTCCTGTACATACAGTTATTAAAGAGCCTCAATCATCTCACCCTAAAATCCCAAATGCCATATCTTCCCATCCTAGGGGTCACAAATTGTCCAGCAGCAGCAACAACTTCATCTCAGACTCCTCTGCTTTTGATTTCTTTTATGGCTGTTTGACAAAAGGAAGCCAAAGATCAGCATGCAAAGTGAATTCTGTTTCTGACTGGGGCAGGGGCAGAAGTAGTAGAGATAGCCCTCAGAAGTGCTCGTGATTATTCATAGTTTGTGTTTTTCTAAAGCTCTTTCTTGTCTCCAAGCATCTCTAGTTCCTAAAGTCATTTTTTTCTATTCTTAATTTTACTTTTCCTACTCATGTTCTCCATCATGTTTATTTAAAGATTGCTCAGTTAATTCTTGAGTTCATTTGTTTAATCATTCATTTCAACAAAATTTAATTGAACATCTATGGTATTAGGATAAGTTATGCTAACTATTGTAGCAATCAGCAATCTCAGTGGCTTAGAATGACAGAAGTTCATTTCTTGTTTACTTAAAGTTCGATATGATTGTTCCTGCTGAGGTCACTCACCTCTCATAGATAATCTAGAGAGTCTGTCTTCTTTTATCTTGTGGCACCACCATGTTTATGGACAAAGGAGTTCTTTGCTTCCAGGAACAAAGGTAGAGAAAAAAGCCTTGTGAAAGATTGGTTGGGGTGCGTTATAGATGGGTCTGGTACTGCCGTTTATTACGTGCACTCACAATTCATTGGATAAAACCCAGTAACAGGATTACATGTTCCATGCTGGGCATAGGAAGATGGGAGAAGAGTCTGGGAAATATATTTTAATTGCATATCCAGGGATGAGAGGAAAACTGGTTTACACAATGTTAGACATTTTTCTAAGTAATGGTAATTTTAAAAAAAGAGGAATAAGAAATAATGCTTGGTGTCCGGAGCTCATAGGCTAGAGGCCCAGATCTATATAAACAGAAAATTGAATATAATACGGAATGAATAATTTTGAGTGTCTACTCTGCTCCACTCACTGAACTAAACTCTTATATTAATTTATCCCTCACAACAACCCCATTTCATACATAAGGAAAATGAGGCACAATAGTTTAAGGAACTTGCTCATGATCACACCATTAATAAGTGGCAAATCCAGGATTCAAACTTAGGGTGTATCTCTAAAGCTTGAATACTTAATCACTACATTATACTGCAATGACAAAGAGATGTCCAGGGTATTAGAGGAACACAGGGACACATCTACCCCAGTTGGAAGTGTGATTAGGACAGGCTTGATGTGGTAGGTGACTGAGGAACTGAAGTACAATGGCTGAGTTGGAGTGACCCAATTGGGCAGCAGGAAACATTGCAGGCAAAGGAAACAACAAAGAAATAAGTAGAGTGGCGAGTAACAGCTTGATGTTTTCCAGGATCTATCTATACATAGTTTGATGCTGTGGGTTAAGTTCCAGGCTGGAAGCAGAGATAAGATGGCTGTATAGGTAGATGGGAGCCAGGCCATAAAAGAAATTTTATGCAGTGCTAAGGGTATGAGAATTTATTCTAAGTGATGAGACCCTTTGAAAGATTTTGATTAGGGGACTTTAATAACCAAATTTATATTTTACCTACATTCTGCTGGTGATCTTGTGAAGAATGGATTGGAGTGTCAAGATCTCTGACCAAAAGACCAATTAAGAGGCTTTTTAAGGTAGTTCAGGAAGGCCAAATTTTTAAGTATCTTGTATGTTTTTCTTATTATACAGAGTATAAAATGATAGCAAATACTTGTATGTCATCTATCACTTGCAAAGAATAGCACTCATTTATACTCACAACAACTACATGAAAGAATAATTGTTATTATCATCAGTTTATGGATGAGGAAATTGAGGCATAAATTGTGTGTGAATTGATGGTGCCAAGTAATTGACCTTTTGCTTTCTTCATGTATAATGCCCTCAATTTCATTGCACAACTTGTCTGGTCTTTTGTCATTGGTGTTCAATGCATCAAATCTATTCTTTAGATGGTCTCTAAATTCAGGTGGGATACAATCAAGGTCATGGTGTGGCTCTTGAGGACTTGTTTTAATTTTCTTCAGTTTCAACTTGAACTTGCATATGAGCAATTGATAGTCTGTTCCAGTCAGCTCCTGGCTTTGTTTTGACTGATGATATTGAGCTTCTCCATCATCTCTTTCCACAGATGTAGCTGATTTGATACCTGTGTATTCTATCTGGCAAGGCCCATGTGTATAGTTGTCATTAATGTTGTTGAGAAAAGGATTTGCAATGAATAAGTTAGTCTTGCAAAATTCTAGGTCTCTGGCATCACTTCTATCACCAAGGCCATATTTTCCATGACTGATAGGTGCTTCTTCTTTGTTTCTAAGACCTCTTTAAAGTGTTAAAGAGAAAGGTGTCATTTTGAAGACTAAGGTGTGCCTAACCAAGCCATGGTATTTTCAGTTAGCTCATATGCTATGTGAAAACTGGACAATTAATAAGGAAGATTGAAGAAGAGTTGATGAATTTGAATGATGGTGTTGGTGAGGAATACTGGAAATACCTGAAGAGCAAACCTGTTTTGGAATAAGAAGCAAGAATGGCCAAACTGTCTCATTTACTTTTGTCCTGTTATCAGAAGGGACCAGTCCCTGGAGAAGAATATCATGCTTGGTAAAGTGGAGGGTCAGTAGAAATGGGGAAGACCCTCAATGAGATGGATTGGCACAGGAGCTGTGATGGGCTCAAGCATAACAACGATTGTGAGGATAGTGCAAGACTGGACAGTGCTTTGTTCTGTTGTATATAGGGTCTGTCAGTTTCTCGTACTGTGGTGACTTACATGTTGCTGTAAGACTGGAGGATATGCCACTGGTATTTCAAATATCAGCAGGGTTGCCCATGGTGGGCAGGTTTCTGCAGAGCTTCCAGACTAATACAGACTGGAGAGAAGGACAGGGCCATCCAATTCTGACAAAGTTGGCTACAGAAAACTTTATGAATAGCAGTGAAACATTGTCTGATCTAGTGCCAGAAGATGAGGCCCTCAGATTGGAAGGCACTCAAAATATGACTGGGAAGACCTACCTCCTCAAAGTAGAGTTAATCTTAATGATGTGAATGGAGTAAATCTTGCAGGACCTTCATTTGCTGATGGAGCACAACTCAAAATGGGAAGAAACAGCTACAAACATTCATTAATAATCAGAACACGGAATGTATGAGGTATGAATCTAGAAAAACTGGAACTTGTCAAAAATGAAATGGAATGGATGAAAACAGATATCCTAGGCATTAGTGAGCAGATATAGACTGGTATTGGCCATTTTGAATCTGACAATCATATGATCTATTATGCTGGGAATGAAAATTGAAGAGGAATGGGATCACATTCATTGTCACAAAGAATGTTCAAGATCTATCCTGAAGTACAATGCTGCAGTGATAGGATAATATCCACAGATGTACAAGGAAGACCATTTAACATGACTATTATTCAAACGCACCAACCACTAAGGCCAAAGATGAAGAAATTGAAGATTTTTGCCAACTTCTGCAGTCTGAAATTGACCAAACATGCAATATACATTGATTATTGCTGTTGATTGGAATGTGAAAGTTAGAAACACAGAAGAAGCATCTGAGGTTGGAAAATATGGCCTTGGTAATAGAAATGACTCTGGACACTGCATGATAGACTTTTGCAAGACCAACAATTTACTCATTGCAACTACATTTTTTTCAATGATATAAACAGCAATATACACCTCTGGTGAGGGCCAGGTGGAATGCACAGGAATAAAATCTACCACATCTGTGAAAAAAAGGTGATGGAGAAGCTCAATATTATCAGTTAAAACAAGACAAGGAGCTGACTGTCAAACACACAATCAATTGCTCATATGCAAGTTCAAGATAAAATGGAAGAAAATTAAAACAAGTCCACAAGAGCCAAAATATGACCTTGAACATATCCCACCTGAATTTTGAGAACAACTGAAGAATACAGTTGATGCACTGAACACCAATGACTGAAAACCAGATGAATGTTTGGATGACATCAAGAATATCAGACATGAAGAAAGCAAATCGTCATTAAAAATATAGGAAAGGAGAAAAAGACCAAAATGGATGTCAGAAGAGACTCTGAAACTTGCTCTGAATGGAGAATAGCTATAGCAAACAGAAGAAATGATGAAATAAAAGAACTAAATGTAAGATTTCAAAGGGTAGCTTGAAAAGAAAAAGTAGAGTATTATAATGAAATGTGCAAAGACCCAGAGTTAGAAAATCAAAAGAGAAGAACATGCTTGACATTTCTCAAACTGAAAGAACTGAATGAAAAATTCAAGCCTCAAGTTGCAATATTGAAAAAATTTATGGGCAATATGTTGAATGATGCAGAAACCTTCAAATGAAGATGTCGCTGTACCAAAAAGAACTGGTTGATGTTCAGCTATTTCAGGAGGTAGCATATAATCAAGAACCAATGGTATTTAAAAAAGATGTTCAAGCTGCACTGAGGGAATTGGTGAGAAAGAGGGCTCCAGGAATTGATGAAATACCCATTGAGATGTTTCAACAAATGGATGCAATGCTGGAGGCACTTGCCTGTTTATGTCAAGAAATTTGGAAGACAGCTACCTGGCTGACTGGAAGAGATCCATATTTATGCCCATTCCAAAGAAAGGACATCCGACAGAATGTGGAAGTTATCAAACAATATAATATCATTTATATCACATTGCGCTGTAGTAAATTACCTGGTATGGCTTTTCCAGCCATAAGTCTTTGTAAACTCTATGGTAGAATTTTCTGTGAGAAACTGAGTAGCTCCTGATTGTTAAAATCACCCACCTGGGGTATTTCTGTTGGGAGCAGCACAAAGTAATGTTCTGGAAAGTTCGCTCTCTCTCAGGTGCTTAGAATTCTGATGTTTTGATTGGTTAGTTTGGCCACTCTGCCAGGTTCAAAAGGAGGCCTCCTAAAGGCAGAAGAAGTCTCTGACTGCTGGCTGAGAAGGAAGAGCTGCTGAAAGAGACATGGGCTCCTGAGAGACACACGTTGCTGGGAAAGAGATACAAGAGACACGCTTTGCTGAGTGAGACACCGAGGGACATGCACTGCTGGGAAAGAGACTGCGGTGTAGTAAATTACTTAGTGTGGCTTTTCTACCCATAAGTCTTTGTAAACCCCAAGGTGGGCTTTTCTATGAGCACCTGAGGAGCTCCTGATTGCTGAAGTTGTCCACCTGGAATATTTCTGTTGGGCATGGCACAAAACAATGTTCTGGGAGGTGCCCACTCTCTCTCACATGCTTAGAGTTCTGATGCTATGATTGGCTAGTTTGACCACCCTGCCGGGCTCAAAAGGAGACCTCCTAGAGGCAGAATGCTCTGCCTGATTGCTGGTTGAGGAAGACGTGCTGCTGAAAGAGACATGGGCTCCTGAGACACGCGTTGCTGAGAAAGAGACGCAAGAGACACACATTGCTGAGTGAGACACCAAGGGACACGCACTGCTGGGAGAGAGACTGTGAGAGACTGTTGGCTGAGGGACAGTGGGCTGGGAGAGAGACTGAGTGTTCTTTCTGAATTTGAATTGTAGCCTGTGGTGCTTCCCTAATAAACCCCATAATCTGTGAGTTCTGTGTGGCCACTGCAGTGAATTATCGAACCCAGAAGAGAGGTGGTGGGTGCTTTGGGAGGAACGGTTGGTGAAAGGGCTGGAGGGAGGCAGCATGTCTGGCCTTGTAGGAATAGGCCTTGCGCTATTGATGGTGATTCTGCCTTCCTCTTGTGGGATTAGAGGAGGTCAGAACATGTGGCCTCCTCTCCGTTTTTGCAGAGACGGTGGGCTGAGAGAGACTGAGGATTTTTCCTGAACTTGAATTGTAGCCTGGTGCTTCCCTAATGAACCCTATAATCTGTGAGTTCTGTGTGGCCTTTGCAGTGAATTATCAAACCCAGCAGAAAGGTGGTGAGTGCTGGGGTAGGAACGGTTGCTGTCAGGGTTGGTGATAGGGCTGGAGGGAGGTAGCATGTCTGGCCTCACAGTAATGGGCCTTGGGCTACTGATAGTGATTCTGTTTTCCTCTTGTGCAGTTAGAAGAGGTCATAAGATAGATGTAGCCTCCTTGCCTTTTTAGCACACACATAACTAAAATTTTGCTGAAGATAATTAAAAAATAGTTGCAGCAGTATATTGACAGGGGAATTCCAGAAATTCAAGCTGGATTCAGAAAAGGATGTGGAATGAAGGATATCATGGCTCATGCCAGATAGATCTTGGCTGAAAACAAAGAACATAAGAAAGATGTTACCTGTGTTTTATTGACTATACAAAGGCATTCGACTGTGTGGATGATAACAAGTAATGGATAACATTGCAAAGAATGAGAATTCCAGAACACTTAATTGTGCTCATGAGGAACCTGTACATAGACCAAGAGGCTGTTGTTTGTACAGAACAAGGTGATGCAGCATGGTGTAAAATCAGGAAGGGTGTGGGTCAGGATTGTATCCTTTCACTATACTTATTCAATCTGTATGTAGAGCAAATAATCTGGGAAGATTGACTATATGAAGAATGAAGCATCAGGATTGGAGGAAGACTCATTAACAACCTGAGATATGCAGACAACACAACTTTGCTTGCTGAAAGTGAGGATGACTTGAAACACTTACTGGTGGAGATTAAAGACTTCAGTCTGCAGTGTGGATTACATCTCAACATAAAGAAAATGAAAGTCCTTGCAACTGGACCGATAAGCAGTATCACAAAAATGGAGAAAAGATTGATGCTATCAGGGATTTCATTTTACTTGGATCCACAGTCAAAACCCATTGAAGCAGCAGCCAAGAAATTAGATGTGTTTTGTTCTGTTGTACATAGGGTTGCTATGAGTCGGAGTCAATGCGATGGCACCTAACAATAACAACAAGTAATTGATGGTGCCAAGATGCAACCTGGTGCATTCTGGCTCCAGAGCTGGTGAGATTAACCCCCAGTACATACAATCTCCCCATATGGGTTAATGATGTACTCTATCAAAGATACAATAAATGGTGGGTTTTGTGAGTGAGGTAGAGTGATGGAGCAGCAGGATCAATGAAAGATGAGTCAATATTTGGGCATAGAGACTTCTCCTAAGGGGAAAAGAAAGTGAGTAGTCTTGGAGGCAATGTCAGAAGGACTTAGAGAGAGCATTACATAAGAAGCAAGAGCACAGACACAGATTTGGGGTTTAGGCAAATCTCACTGAGTCCTCTATAGGAGCAGCTGGATTTTACTGGTCGCCTGACCTGCACCTGACTGTCAACTAACATACTAAGCCCACTTGCTCCTGGGAGCTTGTATTATCCTTTCTAACAGGATCTGATCTTCCATTTCGGGATAATTCCCATCTTCTCACCTCTTGCTTATCTCTTCCAGCCTACAGGGGAGGGTTATACTAATTTCCATAGTTTCTTCTTGCATCAGCTAGATTTCCAGACATTTAGAAAGATCATCTCAGCGAAAGTATCCCTGGTGAGAAATACGCAGAGACAGACTCAAACAGAGGGCAGTTGTTTCACCTGCATATTTTGCTACTCAGTTTTTCCATCCAGGAGGCTTAGAAACTCCAGTGCTAGGGCCTCCTTTTTAGCTTTATGGGGCTAGGGGAAGGAGACATCCTTTCCTCCTACATAATTGTTGTCATTGCTAGGTGCTGTCAAGTCAGCTGCAACTCATACCACACTATGGACAACAGAACAAAACACTGCATGGTCCTACGCCAGTCTCACAATGATTGCTATACTTGAGCCCACTGTTGCTACTGTGTCAATACATCTCATTGGGGGCCTTCTCCTTTTTTGATGAACCTCCATTTTACCAAGCATGCTATGTTTCTCCAAGGAATGGTCCCTTCTGACAACGTGAACAAAGCAGGTGAAACGAAGTCTCTCCATTCTCACTTCCAAGGAGCATTCTGGCTGCACTTCCTCCAGGACAGGTTTGTTTGTACCTCTGGCAGTCCATGGTACTTTCCGTATTCTTCACCAACACCACAACTCAAGACCATCAACTCTTCTTCAGTCTCCCTTATTCATTGTCAAGCTTTCACATAAATATGAGGTGATTGAAAATACCACAGCTTGGGTTAGCCACATCTCAGTCTTCAAAAAGACATCTTTGTTCTTGAGCACTTTAAAGAGGTCTTTGGCAGCAGATTTGCCCAGTGCAGTATGTCATCTGATTTCTTGACTGATGCTTCCATTGGTGTTGAACCAAGTACTATGAAATCTTTGACAACTTCAATCTTTTCTCCATTTATCATGATTCTGCTTATTAGTCCAATTTTGAGGATTTCAATTTTATTTTTGAGGTGTAATTCATACTGCAGACTGTAGTCTTTGAATGGACAATGTTTCAGGACTATTCATAAAGTTTTCTAATAATATATCAGATAGTGTTTCACTGCTATTCATAAGGTTTTCTCTGCCCAATTCTTTGAGAAGTGAATGGCTTCTTCCTTCTTCTGAGTCTGTCTTAGTCTAGAAGCTCTGCTGAAACCTGTCCACCATGGGTGACCCTGCTGGTATGAAGTACCGGTAGCATAGCCTTCAGCCTCACAGCAACATGCAAGCCATCACGGTACAACAAACTGACAGACGAGTGGTGAGATGCAAAATATAACATCGCTCATATCCTCTTTCCTAGTTATATCAGTAAGCACTTTATATCTACCATAAAACATAATAAATAAATAATAAATAAAATGGCATAATACAAGTATTCTTGGTATACATCACATGATACATAGGGCCATTTTTCACAGTTTGATAATGAAGTATTCCTCACAGATAGTATATGATCTTTAAAAATATGTATATGTGAGAGATCCTGTAGTGTCTAAAAGTGTTCTAAGACTCTTAGAGTTCTTTGCTTTCATTTTCCATTATACTGGGGTATGCAGTCCCTCTCCCTCACACACTAGGACCATCCTAAGCAGAACTGGCTACACCATTTGTGGAGATCAGAGGAATATAAAAATGCAGGGCCCCTTGTTCCAAAATTAGTAACAATTTCAAGATAGTAGCAGCAGAGTATTAAGCCAAGATGAGGGAAGTCCACACTTCAGAATACTACATAGCAGTGAAAATGAATGAACCATAGCTATTTACATTAACAAGGATGAATCTCATGTACATGGCCACTGCCATTAAGTCGATTCCTACTCAGAGAGACCCTAGAGAACAGAGTAGCCCTGCCCAAATGGTTTTCCAAGGCTGTAAATCTTTATGGAAGCAGACTGCCTCCTCTTTCTCCCATGGAGCAGCTGGTAGGTTCGACCCACTGAGCTTTCTTTTAGCAGCCGAATTTGTTAATCATGACAGCAACAGAGCTCTTTCTCATGTATATAAGTGAGTCAGAAAAACAAGTTGCAGAAGAATGTATACAGTATTATCCCTTTGTATTAATTCCAAAAGCATGGAAATTTATATAACATTTATTAGGGATATATACAACTATAAGGAGCTCTGGTGGCACAGTGCCTAAG
>NW_006921740.1:6923856-6925658 GCF_000298275.1 Orycteropus afer afer
TTTGAACCACCAGCCTCCTGGTTAGCAGTCAAATGCCTTAGGCATTACGTTACCAGAGCTCCTCTGTGATGCATAACCATCTACATACCGAAAAGCCATATGCTCCATGTAACATCCCATTTGGGGCTGGACACTAGTTAGGATTTATTAGGCCCCCATCTTTTCCTGATTCTACAATTTCTTTATTATTTATTCTTTTCCAGCCCTGAAGAATAGGCTTCGACTGCTACTCCCCTTTTACAGGGCAGATCATGAAAGGCCAGGTAATTTGCTAAAGGTAGAAGAGTGAGATGGTGACAGATCTGAGGTTGGAGCTCACAGTCCTAGGGAGTACTTGTGATTCCACTTCCTCTGTGAGTGGATCCTGGCTATGTGTTCATCACACACCTTCCTCCAAGGTTGCTGAGGCATTTTGTGAGCAGAAATCTGTTTCCTTTTGGTGTCCAAGGCTGTTAACAGGATGTATGACATCACTTAGCAGTGATGTTGCTCTTACATGTTTCTATCAGGATTTCAAACCGATTCTTTCTGGTTCCACCTCCCACTGAGAATTTGCATTTCCATGCCAGTTATACTGACTCAGAATTTATATTTTAACAAGATTCCCGGATAATTCTTATTCATAATAATCTAATCTATAAAATTCAACTGAGGATCTTGTTAAAATGTATGTTCTGATTCAGTATAGCTGGGGTGGAAATGCAAATTCTCAGCAGAGATCTAACTGGAGTGAAACAGTTTGAATCCCTGGTTGCTATTTTCTTCTTCTAATGTTTCATGTGTATAGGGGAGTTAAGTCCCCAGCAAAGTTATGACCTCATTAAAAATAGGAAACTGAACTATTAAGTATGTCTATGCACTCCTCGGAAGGAAGGTTGGGCAATCCTACTTTCGTAGTGATACTGCCTCGGAAACCCAAGGAGGGGTTGCTATGAGTCAGAATTGACTCGATGGAGGTGGGTATATACAACTGTATGTAAAGGTATACAGGCAAGCAAGAAATTAGTTAATATATAATTTAGAATAGTAGTTACAGGGTCAGGATGAAGAAGGAGTATGCAGGAAGTATGAAGTCGATATTCTATTTTTTGAAAAGCAGAGTGATAGGTACCTGGGTGTTCATTTGTGTTCTTTCTACCTCACACATTATAAATATTCTTTTGCATATATTTAATAGTAACAGCAACAACGAAAGAAAAAGATATGGGGAAGCTTTAACATTAAGAGAATTAAGAACGTTTTGCCTCCAAAATACATTTTTTTTCAATCATCTTTTTAAACAAAAGTAAATAGTCCCCAAACAACTCTCCTCCCCATCAAAGCCCTGCATTTGACTTGTGCGATAAGATGAAAGCTCAGAAAGTTGATTTGGAAATCATCCCAGCAGCATAAATATCCCTTAATCACTGAGTTGGTCAAAATATTTAATTGTGGCACTTTACTTTTCCATTTCAATGTAAGAAAAACATGGTTTTTGCTGATGACAATTATGCTCTCATATTACAATGGGGGCAGATGTTTGTACTTGATCCGAGAAACTATCTGCATTTCAATGTCACAAACATCCTTTACAGTAATTACTAACAGACTGTGTAAGCATGCCCTTTCACTTCGATGACACATTCAACCAAATCTGTGATACACGTTGTTGTTGTTATGTGCTGTCGAGTCAGATCCGACTCACAGCAACCCCTCCTTGGGTTTCTGAGGCGGTGTCACTACGGAAGTAGATTGTCCAACCTTCCTTCTGAGGAGTGGCTGGTGGATTTGAACCACCAGCCTCCTGGTTAGCAGTCAAATGC
>NW_006921740.1:6925758-6926972 GCF_000298275.1 Orycteropus afer afer
AAATTGTAGTCAATGTCATGAGACAAAGTGTGTGTGAACTGCTGTATGGAAACTGAATTTGCTCTTTCACCTAAATCATCATCATCATCATCATCATCAAACAGGAAACACATTTTTCAATTTCTTTTGTGTCCTCTTTTCATCAGCACAGGGCTGGGAATAAGGGTCAGCCCTCACCAGGTCATTATCCTTCTCTGATCCTTATTGCAATCAATGTGGCCAGGCTTGGGATACACATTGAGAGAGGAATCAGTTCTATTGGAATTTCAGGGACTGAAGCCAGGAGGGGTGAACTCCTTGCAAGGGTCTTTATGTCCCTTTATAAAATAGATAATCAAAACATAGGATTTCAATTTGCTTAAAAAAAATTAAGTTTTGCTTTTACCAAGAGGGAGCTGTGTTTAGGATACTTTTGATATGTGGCTAAATTTAATAAAATTCAATTTTGACATAATTTCACATATACATCTTCAGCATGGGTAGTATATGGAATAATCACCATATGTTGTTGTTGTTAGGTGCTGTCAAGTCATCTCCGACTCACAACGACCCTATACACAGTGGAACAAAACACTGCCCGGTCCTGAGCCAGATCCATGATTCTTGCTATACTTGTGCCTATCACAGCAGCCACCATGTCAATGCATCTCATTGAGGGCCTTCCCCTCTTTCGTCAACCCTCCACCTTACCAAGCATGACATCTTTCTCCAAGGAATGGTACCTTCTGACAACATGACCAAAGTAGGTGAGACGACATCTGGCCATTCTAGCCTCCAAGGAGCATTCTGGCTGCACTTCTTCCAGGACAGACTTGTTAGTTCTTTTAAGAGTCCACGGTACTTCCAGCATTTTTTGCCAACACCACAGCTCAAAAGTGTCAATTCTTCTTTGGTCTTCCTTATTCATTGTCCAGCTCCCACATGCATATGGGGCAATTGAAAATATCATGTCTTGTGTCAGGGGCACCTTAGTCCTCAAGGAGACGTCTTTGCTTTTTAGCACTTGAAAGAGGTCCTTTGCAGCTGATTTGTTCAGTGCTATACGTCGTTTGAGGAGCTCTGGTATCATAGTGCCTAAGGCACTTGGCTGCCAACCAGAAGGCTGGTGGTTCAAATGCACCAGACACTCCTCAGAAGGAAGATGGGGCAATCTACTTCTGTAGTGATACTGCCTTGGAAACCCAAGGAGGGGTTGCTATGAGTCGGGTCCGACT
>NW_006921740.1:6938809-6941197 GCF_000298275.1 Orycteropus afer afer
ATTCCACAATTTTTCTGGTTTTCAGTCATTGGTGTTCAATGCATCAAATCTATTTTTTAGATGGTCTCTAAATTCAGGAGGGATATATTCAAGGTCATAATTTGGCTCTCTTGGACTTGTCTTAATTGTCTTCAACTTCAAGTTGAACTTGCATGTGAGCAGATGATGGTCTGTTCCACAATCAGCTCCTGGCCTTGTTTTGGCTGAAGGTATTGAACTTTTCCATCGTCTCTTGCCACAGGTATAATCACTCTGATTCCTGTGTACTCTGTCTGTTGAATTCCACGTGTATAGCCACCATTTGTGTTGTTGAAAATAGGTATTTTCAATGAATGATAGAATTTTGGTCTTGCAAAATTCTATCTTGTGATCTCCAGCACTATTTCTGTCACCAGGGCCAAATTTTCCAACCACTGATGATTCTTCTTTGTTTCCAACTTTTACATTCCAATCACCAGTGATAATCAACACATCTTGATTGCATATTTGGTTAATTTTAGACTTCAAAAGTTGGTAAAAATTGTCAATTTCTTCATTTTTAGCTTTGGTGGTTCACATGTAAATTTGAATAATAGTATTAACTTGTCTTCCTTGTAGGCATATGGACATGATCCTATCACTGACAGCATTGTACTTCAGGATAGATCTTGAAACAATCTTTGTGACAATGAATGCCATGCCATTCCTCTTTAATTTTAATTCCTGGCATAGTAGTTCATATGGCTGTCTTATTCAAAATGGCCCAAACCAGTCCATTTTAGCTCATTAATGCCTAGGACATTAATCTTTATGCATTCCATTTCATTTTTGACAGCTTCCAATATTTCTAGTGTCATACTTTGTACATTCCATTTTCCTATTATTAATGGACAGTTGCAGCTGTTACTTCTCATTTTGCATTGTGCCACATCAACAAATGGAGGTACCTAAAGCTTGACTCCATCCATATCATTTAGGTTGGCTCTCCTCTGAGGAGGCAAGCAGCTTTTCCCCAGTCACTTTTAGAGTGGCTTTTGACCTGAGGGGCTCAACTTCTGGTACTATATTGGATGGTGTTTCAGGGCTATTCATAAAGTTTTCTAGTAATATATCAGACAGTGTTTCACTGCTACTCATAAGGTTTTCACTGGCCAGTTCTTTGAGAAATGTATGGCCCCTTTCTTCTTCCAAGGCTGTCTTAGTCTAGAAGCTCTGCTGGAAACTGTCCACAATAGGTGACCCTGCTAGTATTTGAAATACAAATAGCATAGGCTTCAGCTTCACAGCAAAAGGCAAGCCACAACAATATGACAAACTGACAGACAAGGGGTAGCCCTATACCATAGTCATTCTTAAAAATTTTGGCCATTACTCATCCCTTGGCTCACATGATCTGGGCTGGCTGTGTATTTGAGTTTTCATTTTACTACACTGAACCTTTCTTTTCAACTCCATTTTGGGTTTCCAAAGTTGAAGGTAAACAGATTGCAATGAACATTTATTATTATTGCTATTTTTATTAACCCTACTTCTGTGAACAACCCCTAGATTTAGTTTGTAGTTCATCTCCTCCCATCTTGGACCCTGAAGTCCAGTAGAACTGATTCTATCCCTAAGACATGTGCTAGGCCTGGCACATTGATTTGGTATGATGTGATACCATCGTACTCAGTAACCAAAAACAAACCCACTGCCATTGAGTCAATTCCAAATCATAGTGACACTTTAGGACAGAGTAGCACTGCCCCATAAAGTTTCCAAGGCTGTGAATCTTTACAGAAGCAGACTACCTTGTCTTTCTCCTATGGAGCAGATGGTGGGTTTGAACTGTCAAGCTTTTGGTTAGCAGTTGAATGCTTTAATCACTGTACTCTGTCATGATCACTGTACTCTGTCATAAGAGCATAGAGCTCTGTCATAATCAGTGTTGTTGTTGTTATGTGCTGTCGAGTCAGACCCAACTCACAGCGACCCTTCCTTGGGTTTCTGAGGCAGAATCACTGCAGAAGTAGATTGCCTGACCTTCCTTCCAAGGAGTGGCTGGTGGGTCATATTCATTAGGTACCTTGTATTATTTCCTGGGACTACTTTCCTGGAAGTAGACCTTCACTTCTACTGGTCTTGGAGTTCTGAGGGTGGAGGGGATCTGGTGTGCCACAGCCATCTTGTTAACACATGGCATTAGAGAATGGAGACAGTGTATTGGTAGAGCTGGAGATGCTGAGATGGAGAGTGAGAGAGACTTAGTTCTGATGTTATTGTTTCTCTGTATCTAGATATTCTTCTTCTTATTATTATTATTGTGATTTGGGTGAAGATTTACAGAGCAAATTCATTTTCCATACAGCAGTTCACATATACTTTGTCTCATGTCATTGACCACAGTTTACCACAATGCAACAGCTCCCC
>NW_006921740.1:6946257-6966527 GCF_000298275.1 Orycteropus afer afer
AAGGTGTGTCTCTTGTAGGCAGCATATTGATGGGTTTTGTTTTCTTATCCAATCTGCAACTCTCCGTCTCTTGAGTGGTGCATTGAATCCATTAACATTCAGGATAATTATTGATAAGTTTGAATTTGTTGCTTTCATTTTGTTATGTGTTTTTTTTCATGGTGTCCCTGGTTTCTTTGTTCCATATTATTTTCCGTACTGAGCTCGTTATATTTATGAATCATGTTATCATTTCCTTTGTTGCTGTTGTTTTATTATATGCTGAATATTTGTGCTTGTCCTCTTTTTTATTGTCATGTGAAGGTTTATCATTTTTCTTTGAGTTTACCCTATGATTGATAATTTTATCCCCAAGTTTGTATCTATACATTCTTAAAGCCAGCAATTCTATCCCTGAAGATTTTAGATGGAAATCTCCCCTTTGCTTCAATCATTTTGAACTGGAGTTCATGTTATAATCAAGTGAATGTTCCGATATACAGAGGCAGGATTTATAAACTGACACTTGTCTGAACCTCCTCATTTCAGGCACCCAGTATCCTCTTAAGCTTTTTCTCTTCCCCTTCCTTCAAGCAGGAAAAAAATAAAATCTACCCATTATTACTGTCATCTTTCAACTGAATTATTGCAAAATTCTCAGATCTGGTCTCTGTCTTCAGTATCACTCTCCCTCCATTATTTCTTCCACAATGCAACCAAAGGAATTATTCTGATATGCAAAATGGATCCCATCACTTGTCTGTTTAATTCCTCCTTTCCCCTGCCCATGGTACACTGTTGTTCGTGGGATAAAATAAAATTCCCTGATGTAGTACACAGGTCTCTGAGTGATCTAGTCTATGTCATTTATCATTCCTTTTGGTTCTTCATTTCAGCCCAACTGAACTTCTTTCAATTCCTTGATAATTCTAGTACCTTTGAGTCTATATCTGCTGATTTTTTATTTTCCTTTTTTTCTTGACTTGACCACTATACTTCCACTTCCACCTCCCCTACTTCCTTGACTAACTCCTCCTCATTCTTCAGTTCTCAACTCAGATGTTCCTTCTTTCAGAAGGCCTTCCTTGATTCCATAGTCTGGGTTAAGTCTGAGCTTCATAATGTCTACTTAACACTCACTATCATACTGTGTTTAGTGATATGCCAGAGGCTTTGGAGCCAGATTTTGATGTGAGCTACTTTCTGGTACCAAGCCTCAAATTCATAAAGTATAAGGGAAGGGAAAGGGGTCTGGAAGCACATCCAGTCCTGGACACGCTATGGGAGACTGGGAAGAAATTGGGCCTCTGAGCTGAGAAGAGAGTAGTTAACAGAGAAGAAGAGAATATGAAACTTGGGAAAAATGAAGGAATTAAAACTTAGTGTGCTAGGTGCTTTTATGCATGTCTCTGTAAGATGCATCCATCCAATGAAATAAACATGAGCTTTATATCTTAGACGTTGAGAAAACCAAAAGAAACAAACTAATTTTCATCAAGTCAATTCTGACTTATAGTAACCCCCTTTGGTTTCTGAGGTGGTAAATCTTTACAGAAGTAGATTACCTAGTTTTCCTCCTATGGAGTGGCTAGTGGGTTTGAACTGTCAATCTTCTGGTTAACAGTCAAATGCCTTAAGTAGTACACTGCCCTGAGTCCTACAGCTGCCAAGAAGTAGAGCTGGTGGAGTTACCAGAGTTAGCAACTAAAAATATAGGACACTCAGTTATATTTGAATTTCATATAAAAAATGGATACTGCTTTTAGTATAAGTATGTCCCAATTATCTACTGTTCATCTGAAATTCAAATTTAACTTGGCTTCCAGTGTATAAAGAAGCTCAGATTTGCATAATGGCTAAAGCATTTGTCTGCTAACCGAAAAGGTTGGCGGTTTGAACCTACTAGCTGCTCTGCAGGAGAAAGATGAGGCAGTGTGCTTCTGTAAAGATTTACAGCCTTGAAAAACCTCTGGGGTGGTTCTACTTTGTCCTAAGTGGACACTTTGAGTTGGAATCAACTTGATGGCAGTGAGTTTCCAATGTATAAGAAGCCCTGGTGGTGCATTGGTCAGTGAGCTCAACTACTTAAACAAAAAGGTTGGCAGTTCAAACCCCCTGGATGTACTACAGGACAAAGTTGTAGAAGTCTGCTTCTATAGATTTACAGCCTTGAAAACCCTTTGGTGCAGTTATACTCTGTTCTGTAGGGTTCCTCTAAGTAGGAATCGATTTGATGATAATGGGTTTTGGGTTCCATTATTTTACCTTCCACTCAATTTGGGGTGGCCACTACATTACATTACATTGTTGTTGTTGTTGTTACATGCCATTGAGTCAATTCTGTCTCATAGCAACTCCTGTGTACAAAAGAACAAAACACTACCTGATCCCATGTCATGTTCAGAATCCTTGCTATGCTTGAGCTCATCATTGTAGACATTGTGTCAATAATTTCACAAGCGGGATAAATCACTAATCTAAACAATGGTTGAACATATTGGGAATATGAGAAATAGTGGGCAGGCCAGTGGTATAAAGATGACAATAGAATCATGTGGTTCTCTTATCCTTGATGGCAGTAAAAATGTCATACCACAAAACCACTGGGTGATATATATTCAGGAGGGTCATATTCTCTGAACTGTATGACAAATCTGAGAATTTTAAGTAACAGCCATCTTAAATCCTTGGAGTAAAGTGAGATGTCAGTTACTCATGAGTTGACATCTCAAGGAAGTACTGTATTCTAAACTATGGAAATATTTTTTGAAAAGATGTTCATAATTTATAAATGCATAGCTTCCCAAGACTGGAGGTAACACAGGATGGGTGATTAGATCAACTCCATGGAATAGTTTGCAGCTGTTAAGAACAATAGTTACAAAGAGTCTTTACTAATATGAGAAAATGTTTGTGGCACAAGATAGGATATACAACTGTATATACAGGATACTCACCACTGTTTGGAGAAAAAAAAAAGGAAGAAAGAATAAAACCTTATACATAAGAAAAAAGATTGATAAGAAATATACCAAAATGTTGAAAGTGGTTTCTTATAGGTAGTAGGTTATTTTTCCTTTTCTTTCAATTTTTTTATATTTTTCCAAGTTTTTATCAATGGCATATAATAGAGAAAACCAGCAATATTTTTATTTTAAAGGAGTCCCTGGGTAGCACAAACAGGGAAGCATTCAACCACTAGCCAAAAGGTTCAAACCCACTCAGAGGCACCTCAGAAGACAGGCCTGGCAATCTGTTTCGGAAAAGTCATGGCCTTGAAAACCCTGTGGAGAAGTTCTACTCTGCATACGTGGAGTCACTGGGAGTCAGAATCTACTGGATGGCAACTAACAGCAACAATTTCATTTTAAAAGAAAGTGTATTAATTATAATTATTATATTATAATTCATTATTAGTTATAACATTTGCTTTCCCAGCTAGACACAAACTTGTAGCATAGTATTTGGCACACAGTGTTGTTATGGCCAGCTGCCTTCAGTTGGCCCCCGACTCATGGAGATCCCAGCAGGATAAAATGTTGCCTGGTCCTGTGCCATTCCCATGATCAGGCTGTTGTGATCCATAGGTGGCACATAGTAGACGTGCAATAATCATTGAATGAGTGAATGAGATCAGAGAGTGTGTCATATTGTTTACCATTGTAATCTCTATATCCAATTAAAGAGAATTAATGAGTAGGGGATTTTAGCTCTTGGTGGTTTGGGGTCAGGTGGTGCAAATGGTTAACACATTCAGCTGCTAACTGAAAGTCTGGAAGTTTACGTTCACCCAGAGGTGCCTCACAAGAAAGGCCTGGCAACCTACTTCTTAAAAAATTAGCCATTGAAAACCCTATGGAACACAGTTCTACTTTAACACATGTAGGTTTGCTATGAGTCGGAACTGACATGACAGCAAGTGGGATTCAATTTCCTCACCTATAAACTGAGGACTTGGACTATCATCTCTATACCAAGAACCAAACCCATTGCTGTCAAGTTTATTCTGACTCATAGGGAAGCTACAGGACAGAATTGAATTGCCCCATAGGGCTTCCAAGGCTGTAAATCTTTACAGAGGCACACTGCTGCATCTTTTCCCCATGGAGCAGCTGTTGTGTTTGAACCAGTAACCTTTCAATTAGCAGTCAAGTCCCAAAAGCTAAACAGTTTTGTAACTCTATGGGAGCTCTGGTAGCATAGTGCCTCAGACATTTCACTGTTAGCCAGGAGGCTGGTGGTTCAAACCCACCAGCCACTCCTCAAAAGGAAGGTTGGACAATCTGTTTCCCTAGTGATATAGCCTCAGAGACCCAAGGAAGGATCGCTGTGAGTCAGTCTGACTCCAGGGCAGTGAGTTAGAGTGATGATTTTGCAAATGATGTTGAGACAGTCAGGCAGCGCGAAAGTAGCAGCTTGCTGCTGATCTTATAATTCCAGGTGCTAAAAGACCCTAGTTTAGGATCAGGCAAGACTTTTACGGTGACCTAGTTTAATGAGACTTCGGAACTAGCCAAATGTACAGAGATCACTCATGATTAAATCCACTGCTGCCTGCATTTCAGACATTTTATTTTCCATTGCTCCTGTGCTTTGTGAATTACTGCTTTGTTCTGTAATGGTAGCAATTTCTGACCTATTTTAGTTGGCACTTCTCTGTTTCTCTCCGGAACTGGCTGGACAGTTTGCTGTGCACGTACTTCATCAGAGAAATGGCATGTTTAGATGACCAGGTTTTCTATTGTTCATTTTGTATTTGGACAAAGAAGTATTTTATGCAAAAGCAAATTACAAGGATAAAAGAGGAATTCAGAAACCCTTTGTATTCAGGATTCTGCTTACCATTTGAAGTACAATCACAGATAAAATGTTGTATTTAGCTGAGCTGCTTATATTAGGGGTGGTATTTCTGTGTTCAACAACTTTTATAGTGGAAAAAGCCTTTCTTATTTTTAAGCATTTTGCTGTTGCTCTCTCCAAAAAATACCACCTCGGAAACCCAAGGAGGGGTTGCTCTGAGTTGGATCCGACTTGATGGCAGTGAGTTTGAATGTTTTTTTTTTTGGTTTAGTAGCTATTTACTACCTTAGATAACTCCTAAAATCAATCCTTAGGTTTTAATGATATATACTACTTTTTTTGTGTTTCCTTTAAAAATCTTAGTTTCCTTGATGAAAATTATTTTAATTATTATGTGGATAGACTATTCTATAAAGAAGATGAAAATGCTTCCAGGTCTCCAAAAAAACCCAAACTCACTGCCATTGAGTCAATTCTGACTTATACCAACCCCCGTTGGGTTTCCAAGGCTGTAAATCTTTACAGAAGCAGACTGCCCCATCTTTTTTCCATGGAGCAATTTGCGGGTTTGAACCACAAACCTTTTGGGTAGCAGCCAAATGCCTTAACCACTACACCACCAGAGATCCTGCTCCCAGACCTAGGTAAGTTAGTTCTGTTTACAAGAAGGGCCAGTTGAAAATGTTAAATGTTCAAGATTAAGTCAATTGTGAAAATATCTTGAAGGTTGAGTTAGCAAAGCATTTTTGGGTGACCTGCCTTTGTAGCTTCCTCCCTACTCTTCAGAAGTCACTCCTTGTTTCTTATAAGAAAGATACAAATAGAGGCTAGGGAACAGTAATAAAGTAGTAAGTGCACAAGAAAACAGATAAACAAAATTAAAAAAAAAAGACCTCCCCTAAAAAAGTGTCTCTAATCCTAAATTTAAAGTACTCATGTTTATGGGACATAGATACAAATGCATGTGAGAAACCAGCAATAGTTGGGTCTTATAAGAGCCACACTCAGTTCCTTGGGAGAATGTCATTGTTAACATTAGTTTGCTCTCCCCGATTAGTTCCTAACTCTGTAATATATTTAGCTTTTTCCTTTCACAAGAGTTTATTGATTTTTTGGCAGACGTGCTATTATTTCAGGAAAAAAAAAAGAATAATATCAGATATTGAACCAGCATAAACATTCATACAGCTGGATACTTGGCTATTCTGGTCTTCACTCTCCAGCTATTGGGTTTTGACTGCAATTGTTGGAAATGGAATATAAAGAAAGAAGAGGCATCAATACCTATTGCAGGACTAGTTTCTTCCAATCTCTAGCAAATTGAAGGGTGGGGGGGGGAGCAGGAAGAAAAGCTCCGTTTCTAGCCTCTCTGATGAGGATGTGGAGTGTGAAGTTTAAATTCATTCATTGGGGGAGAGATAGTTGGCTTGGGAAGAGATGGCGGTAAAGTGGAAAGATATTCTTTATTTCAGTGACAGGGCCACAAAGTTCATAGGCTTTCATGGAAAAAATTGCAGAATGAGGAGTGAATAAGAGATAGTACATCATTTCTGTAACAGACTGAAAGATCAAAACTTTATGTAAATATTCATAATTATTTCTTTGTTCTGTGACTTTGGGACACCTGACCACAATCATTCATGCAGCCATCCATCTCCCTCCCTGCTGTACTCCTGTGTTCTAGACACACTGGTCTATTTGAAGTTCCATGACCATGCCAAGTAGTTTCATCCCTTCTGCTTTGCACATATGATTCTCCATCCCACTATTTTTACTTGCCCATCTCCAAGTCATGCTTGAAGGCTTAGTTGAAATATTCCTCCAATGCAAAACCTTTTCCCAAACCTGCTGGAAGAAATTATTGCATCCAATCTGTGATCCTACTGCAATTTTAAAATTCTTTTGAAAATATCTCTCCTTGTATTATAGTTAGATACTTGTGCCTATCTTTTCTATTAGACTGAACTCCTTGAGAATAAGGTTGTGTATTAGTCAACTCTTTCAAAGAGCACTGGGAATGAAATGGGCAACTAGTTACCTAATCTTCTATTTCTGTTCTGTCTATAAGTGGCAGGATGGGATTTTTCTTCCCCCATATCTTCTGGGTGGAAAGAAGATGTTTTTTAGTCACAGTTAAGAAACAGTGACCTTGCCTGACATGCATCCAAACTGAGCTTTAAGAGTCAATTTACCAAAAGAAAAAGTTGTCTTGTTCAGCTCTGTAAAAGACCTAATCTTTCTCAGACAGTGAAGTATAGTGTTCTTCCTCTACTCAACAAGGATAAAACCTTGAATGTCATTCATGGTCTCAAAGATATTGCAAAACATCTCCCTGATGAAATGAGACAAAGGTGGATCTTGGGAGATGAGAGAGAGAGGGATCCAGAGAAAGAAGGGACTCTTATATTCCCTTCTGATGAGACCTCTGTGCAGGAGGAAAGGTGACTCAAAGGGAAAACAAAATAGTTCCTTTGTACCGTCTTCAGGGCTCTGTGCTTATGGTCATATAAAGATAGGATTATTTTCTTTGAGAATGGACTATACCATACATTATAGTCTGGGAGTCTATTTCTCCAGTGTTATTTCATCTTCTTTTCCTCCCCCCAAACACCCAACTTCATGCCTTTTTTAATTTCTCTCCCTGCCCTTGTGATCCCAACTCTATCTTCAAGGCTTAACTCTGACTTGGCGACTATTGTGCATTAAGGAGTTAGCAAAGGGCCAACTGGTATGGACTGGTATCCCCTCATCATCTCCATTTCTCTGGTAATAAAATAAAATTTCCACCAGTTCAATAGAAAGGAAACTTGGAATCAGAAAGTAAGTTGAGATATAGAGACAGAAAATAACAAATGCTGGTGAGGTTGTGGAGAGATTGGGACTCTCATATACTGCTGGTGGGATTGTAAAATGGTACAACCATTGTGGAAAGCAGTATGGCGATTCCTTCAAAAGGTGGAATTAGAAATACCATTTGACCCAGCCATCCCATTACTAGGTATATACACTAAAGAAGTAAGAGCCATGACAAGAACAGATATATACACACCCATGTTCATCGCAGCACTATTTGCAATAGCCAAAACATGGAAACAACCTAGATGTCCATCAACTGAGGAATGGAAAACCAAACTATGGTACATACACACAATGGAATACTATCCAATGCTAAAGGATAATGTAGAATCTGCAAAACACTGCATAACATGGATGAACTTGGAGGACATTATGCTGAGTGAAATAAGTCAATCATAAAAGGACAAATATCGTATTAGTCCGTTATTATAAAAGTTAAGGAAAGGTTTATCTATAGAAGGAAATTTTCTTTGTTGGTTACCAGGGGTGGGGGGGGGAGGGGAGGGAACGCTGTTAGATAGATAGAGATAAATATTGATTTGGGTGAAGAGAAGGGCAATGTACCAAATGTAAGTGACCAATATGGCAGCATTGAGGATGAGAAAGACATAGAGAGGTACATGGGAGGTACAGACAACAAATATGAACCCTTTTGCATATACAGTACTGATTTATCAGTGAAGGCAAACATGGGTATATGGATGGATAGATAGGTGGACAGGCTAAACGATTAGGTATGTCTAAATGGAGAGTGTATCCAAGATCATATATAGGGTTGGCAGACAATGGTCCTATAAGTTTATGTGAATGATCAGAATTCCCAGGTGTATAGTAGAGCTGACAAGGGGCAAGGTTGTGGTCACTGCTTGGTCACAGCCAGCTACCCAGAGCGACCAAGTAGTTGATCCTGTGGGCATGGGACCATAGTCACAGGGGACATCAAGCTCAATTGGCATAACATACTATACAAAACATTGTTCCACCTCCTACTTTGGTGAGTAGCGACTATGATCTTAAAAGCTAGCAAGCTGCCATCTAGATGCAACGATGGGTCTCTCCTCGTCAAGAGCAAAGAACAAAGAAGAAAACTAAAATTAATGGAAACAATCAATCCTAGTGACTGGTACACCATCCGATCTGCAACCTATACAACTATGAGACCAGAAGAACTAGATGGTGCCCGGCTACCACTGTCATCCACTTGGAAGGGATGTAGGAGATCCTGGATAGAGAGGGAGAATAACGTGGAACAAAACTCAAAATCATTTGGAGGGAAGAAAAAAGATGGTGGGGACCAGGTTTGCTGATGGAACCACTGAGACTGTGGCCCCAGCTGCCCTTCAGGTCTGGAATTGAAACCACACCTTTGGTTTCCAGCCAAAGTACAGGCATGTGAGTTAAACATTTACCTCAAGTAGACACACGCCCTGAAGAGAACAATCATGGGAGAAGGAAAGGCTGCTTATGCACAGGGAGACAGCTCAGGGGGCAGGAGAGTATGGAGGGATGGACACTGGGAAGAGGTAATTGTGGGGAGGAAGTGGGAGGGGAGCTGTTGCATTGTGGTAAACTGTGATCAATGACATGCGACAAAGTATACGTGAACTGCCGTATGGAAAGCGAATTTGCTCTGTAAATCTTCACCCACATCCACCCCCCCAAAAAAAAAGTTGAGATAAAGAAAATGAAAGTACTATCTCTTACATACTTGTGTTTATAGAGTAAGAGTCACACTTTCTAGCTTTGCACACATTTATTTCTGATTATGAAACAGACACATGTCCATTATACACATACTGAGAATATAGAAAAGCATACAAAAACTTAACAGTAATTTTACCATTATTTGACCCAATTTTTTGTATGTTTATTTTTGAAAAAAATTGTATTTATTTTTTTGCTGTTGAAAACATGCATAGCAAAGCATACACCATTTCAACAATTTCTACCTGTACATTTCAGTGACATTAATTACATTCTTTGAGTTGTACAGCCATTTCCATCCTCTTCTTCTGAGTTGTTCTCTCCTCATTAACATAAACTCACTGGCCACTAAGATTCCTATCTAATTTTTAGAGTTGCTAATATCACTTTCATGCCATATAGATAGTTCTTAAGAGTATAATGCTCAAGGAAGACATCTTTCCACTTGTTAAGCTAAACAGTTGTTTGGTTTTAAGAAGACTTCAGGGGATTTTTTATTTAAGGTTTAAAGATTATTTCATGGAAATAGTTTCAAAGGTTCATTCAGCCTTCATGGCTCCAGAAAGTCTATGACAGCTTGAAATTCTGTGTTGCAATTTCCCCTTTTTGTCAGGATTCTTCTGGAGAATCTTTGATTACAATGTTCAGTAATGGTAGCAGTACCATCTTCTGGTCTCATGGCAAAGGAGGCAGCTGTTCATAGGGGCACACGTTCTATATCCTCCCCTACTCCTGACTCTCCTTCTTCCTCTTTTGCTCCAGGGGACTAGAGACCAATTGTTGTGACTTGGAGGGCCACTTGCAAATTTTTAAGACCCCAGGCACTATGCAACAAACTAGACAGTAAAACAGAAGCACTAAATACATTATTAGGACAATTAATTGATATGTCCTCTTAAACCGTGACCCTAAACCTCCAAACCAAGAAATCAAATCCCATGAAGTGTTTGGTTGTGTACAAGCATCCAGAAACTACTATTTTTTTTTTTTGTCATTATAGATACGTCTATCACACAACTTTTGCCACTTCAACTTTTTGTGGGTGTATAACTTATTGAGGTGCTCTGGTGGCATATCGACAGCATTTATGATAAATTGGGTGTGCAACCAAACCTACCTCTTTAATCAATGCAATAATTCCATCACTGTAAATTGAAACTCAGTATTCCATAAGCAATAACTTTCCTTCACCCTCTTCCTCGTGCTCCTGGTAACCAAAAATAAACTATACTCTCTATACATTTGTTTTTTCTTGTCTTTTTATGTAAGTTAAACTCAAAAAATCAAACTCACTGCCATTGAGTCAATTCTGACTCATAGTGACGCCATTGAGTTTCCAGGGCTACAAATCTTTACAGAAGCATACTGCCTAATCTTTCTTCTATGGAGTGGCTGGTGGGTTTGAACCACTGAGCTTTTGGTTAGTAGCCAAATGCCTTAACCACTACACCACCAGAGAGGTCATACAATGTTTGTCCTTTGAGTTTATATAATTCTTAAAGTAAATAAATGGAAGTTTCCTTTTTTCCATTCACGTCCTCTGTCCATACTTGCTACCTGTTGCTGTTGAATCAGTTCTGGCTTTGGAGACCACATGTGTTGAAGGGTAGAATTGCACTTCACTTTCTTTCAAGGCTTCTCTGAGTGGGTTCAAACCACCAGCCTTTTGGTTAGTAGTCAAGAATTTAACTGTTTTGCTCCACTCAGGGACTCCTTTCTGTCCATGACACCTAGTAACTGTCATTTATTGCCATCCAATCTGACGCTGGCAATCAGAGGGAGGAAGATGAGGCAGTAAAGATTTACAGCCTTCGAAACCCAATGGGGTTTGCCATAAGTTAGAATTGAGTTGATGACAGCGGGTTTTGGAATCCATCAATTATTTCAATAAACAGGTATGCCTCTCTTAACATCCTTTGGGATAACGTCTGACCGCATATACACCCATAGTCCAATAAGGTTTGAATAGAATCCAGAAATCCCAATTGAAGGACAGGACTTAGTGGATGTACTTTGCTAAGTACAGAGATCCAATCAGTCTCTCATTAGCTCTGCAGATGGAGGGGACCAACCACAAAGATGCTGTTGAAGCCTCTGAGCAAGATGCCCTGCTGAAGCTACTGCCTCACTCAGCCTGAGTGTCCTACACTTGATGCCCAGGCCCAAGGCTCCAGCTTCTTCCAAAGTGGTAACCACAGTCCAGGCTGTGGTGGTAGCAGGAGCAACAGAAAAGTCTGCTGAGGGAAGAAGCAGAAGCAGAGGAGGTGTGTGTGGGGCTGGAAGAGTTTAAAAAGTCCATCAGGAGCTCTGGTAGCATACAGGAGCTCTGGTAGCAGAGTGCCTAAGCACTTGACTGCTAACCAGAAGGCTGGCGGTTCAAACCCACCAGCCACTCCTTGGAAGGAAGGTTGGGCAATCTACTTCTGTAGTGATACTGCCTCGGAAACCCAAGGAGGGGTCACTATGAGTCGAGTCTGACTCGATAGCACACAACAACAACAACAACAACAGGAGGGATACAGAAGGCAGCAGAGAGGAAGGAGAGGAAGGGAACCAGTGGTGAGGCAGGCTGGCCTGCTGGCTGGACCATGAATGTGCTCACAAGACCGGTGGGGGCTGGGCCTGACTCTTCTAGACTGAGTGGTGACCACGCAGAACTCACAGTGGTGGAGCCAAAGTTTTCCCTCATTCCTTCAGCACAGTCATGGTGGTGGGGTCCCAGACCTGACATAACCATCCGGCTTGACTTTCTCCTGTATCTAGTATAACATTCACACAACATCCAAATCATGTAACACCCTATTTCACAAAACATATTATGGATGTTAAGAGATGCATATATGTATTTAAATATATAAATTATTTAATACATTTATTTTAGAATTGAATGATTCTAAAATATGAATTGGGCATAGAACACTATAGTGAGTTCTATGAAGATGGATGTGTGTGTGTGTGTGTGTGTAAGTTTGATTCTTACCCATCTTGAACTAACTAGCCACATGTTGGGAAGATAGAAGTGAGAAAGATGAAAATATTAAAAGAAATATGTAGCCACACACAAACAGTTTCAGCCCAAAATGATTGAATTATTTCTTTGAAATAGGTTAAGATTTTGGGGAAAAGAAATTATCCTTTTTCAGACCCTCCAGTGACATTTAGCATTTTACTTATTACTGTATCACTTTGAAGTTACTGCATTGAGTCACGCACTCAGAAATCTAATCAACTCACACACTACATGGCTTTATAAAGCAAACGAAAAAAATATATATTTAAAGGCCCACCTATAGGAAGAACTCTTATCTTTCTGCTCTGTCCTCCCTGGAAAAATAAGCACTGCATGAGACCAGCATGAAGAATGACTGGGGAAACAAGGCCCTCTGTGGTGCTGACAGGAAGTGAGTAAATACAGCAGCATTTCCTCTCATGAAAAAAATAATATTTCCTTGTTTCCTCACCTTGGTTTAGGCTTGACTGAGGATGAAAAGGGAATGTTCCTCCTTTCAGAGTAGCATTTATGAAACTCAAAATGGAAGCCCCTCTATCTGTGTCTTGGCTCAGACGAAGGACCTCACTGCCATACCTTCAGGGTGTGCTTCATGGACCATGGACCATTAGGAGGGAGACGGGGATCCTATTTCTGGCTCTGTCCCCTGGCTTGCTGTGTGACCTGGTATAAATCACTCGTACCTCTCCATTTCCCCAATGGCAAGACAGCTGCTGGAACATTTGCCACTGTCTCCAATGTCACAACCAGTCTCTTGCTACAGGCTTGAGGACAGGACAGAGCTGTGTCACTTGTCAGAGGAATCAGGCAGTCGGTTACTCATTTTCTCTGATATGATTGAATCACGGTAGATAAATCCACCAGAGGCTCAGTAGCAGATGGTGTGATATTTACTTTCCCCAATTGATGAAAACAAAAAAATCCCTCCCAAGACCCCAAACCCTACAAAACCTCCCCAAAAACACTCAGGTAAAGTTTTGCTTCAGTTTTAGGAAGTTTCAATAGACATTTGGTCCTCCTGGGAATACGTATATATATATTTGGCTGACAATAAGAAAACTTTGGAAATTCTTGGAATCATAAAACTTGAGGATTAAAGGAAATTTTGGAAGCAATCAAGATCTGGCTGCTGATCAGAATCACTCAAGGAACTTTAACAAAAATATAGATTCCCGAACCCCAACTGAGATACAATAAATCAAGGGGCCCAGGTATCCACATTTTAAGGAAACGTCTCAGGAAATTCTGATGATCAGTTAGGTTTGGGATCTATGGATCAGGCCCACTAAATTGGATATTTATATTCTCTTTCAATGTATCTGAATACCTCCAGAATGAGGGTAGTCACTACTGCTCTAGTTCTGGAGGTATTCAAACACATTGAAAGAGAAAAACATTCAAATACATTGGAAATTCTGTTTTGGAGTTGTTTGAGAAATTAGCTATTATTCACTCTTTTGATTAGGAACTGACTTCCACCTCAGTTGTTACCGCCACTGGTAGTTGTTACTATTTATTAAGTGCTTCCTGTGTATCAGATACTCTGTTATATGGTGACCAACAATCTTGTTTGCCTGGACTGTCTGAATTTTATCACTAAAAGCAGTACATCCTGGGCAGCTGGTGATCCCAGATATTTTTAATGTGTTATCCTTTTAATTCCCAAATAAAACCATGACTTAGATCCTGTTGACCTTGGTTATAGATTGAATTGTGTCCCCTCAAAATATGTGTTGGAGTCCTAACCTCTATACGTATAGAGGGAGTGTAGGTGGTATAAGTGGGTTGTCATCAGTTGCTCAACCAATCTTTCCTGTTTTCCTACTTTTGCTCAATTTTATTTTTGTGGGATTCACCTAAGTTCTTGCCTGCTGCTGTAGGTTGTTCACTATTATTATATGAATATAATAATAGGACATATAGAAACAGGATGTAGTAGTTAAGTTTGTGTGTCAACTTGGCTGGGCCTGGTTGAGTGGCTGGGCAGCTGGATATAGTTATTCCCCATGGTAAAAATGGTAATTAACTCCATGGTGGAATGTATTGGAGCAGTTGAGTAGCTGCTTTAGGGATGTGGTCCGCTTCCTGTATATAAGAAGCAGCTTTGGGAATGGTCTCTAGCTTATGGCATGTTTGAACACTGCATGTAGCTGAGTCATTGTTCAGCAGCCTGCCATGCTCTGCCAATCTTGGGACTTTCAACAGACTTGAATTAATGGCCTGCTATGTGGTTTGGTAACATTGGGACTGTGCCTTGTTACTTGTCAACCTTGGGTTTTTCAGCTTCAGCAGCCAGCAGCTGAGTGAAGAAAAGCCTTCAGCTTCAGTGGGCCAGGAGCAGGAGGCAGAGCTGAAGTCAAGGTTGAAGGGGTTTCACTTAGCCTCTAGAGCCTGGCACTTTGAATTCAGACTTAAAATCTCCAAACTGTAAGAATAAACTCCTGTTTGTTAAAGCTATCCCATTTGTGGTCTATTCCTGTCAGAGAAGCACTAGGTAACCAAAACAGAGGACATATGGAAATCAATCACATGTAATCCCAGAACTGGGACTAGAACCCAGATGGTACAACTCAAAAGAGTCCTTTGCTTCACCCTTATTCATTCACAAATGCTCTCAATGGTCAGTCTTACATCTTTATTTCTTGGCAGGTTTACCATTATACCTTAACTTGTGTAAGCAGTCTTATATAGTTTTCTGTACTTTGGCTTGTTAAATCTAATCACTTTTGAGATATAGAAAGAGCAGATTAGATACCGAGATAAGCAAGGACAAATGGGGAAAGAGAGATTCTACATGAAGACTGCCAAGGAACTAAGGAACAGAGGCTGAAAGAGACAATTCCTCCAGAATTGACACAAAGTTTTCTAGAGCCAGTACCCTGAATTCAGAATTAGAGCCTGTTAAACTGTGAAAAAAAAAAAAAAATTCTGTTTGCTAAAGCCACTCACTTATGGTATTTTTGTTACAGCAGTGCTAAACTAAGATAACTCCATTTAACAATTGAGGAACCTGAGGTACAGTTAAAATAACCAGCTTGCCCAAGGTTGCTCAGTATGTAAGTAGAGAACTGGGATTAGGACCCAGACAGTTCAACTCAAGAGCCCTTCTCTTCATCCTTATTCATTCACAAATGCTCTCAAGGGTCATTCTTACATTTTTATTCCTTGGCAGGTTTACTATAATACCTTAAGTGCAAGCGATCTTACTTAGTCTTCTATAATTGGGCTTGTTAAAGTCAGCCTTTTTGGCCTACAAAATTTAGCTCTTACTACATTGCTGTGGGAATTAATACTAGGTCTTTTTATTAAAAAAAGAAAATATATGCTTTTTTTTTTCTTAAGAGAAGTTTTGGGTCTGCAGAGAAATTGTGCAGAAAGTGTAGAAACTCTGTCTCAATTTTTATACAGGGTAAACTTGCTTATAAAAGAAGTATCATGTGCAATGGCCTTAAAGGATATAAATGATGGTGGAATAACATGTGCTGAGAAGTTGAGGGACATGAAGAGGTGGCGTTGCCTAACTAACCGTTGTAAGTTATTGGTTTAACCGTTTGCCATTGAGTCAATTCTGACTTACCGCTATCTCATGTGTGTCAGAGTAGAGCCAATATGCATCTGCGTGAACCTGAACCTCCATTTATTTTAGTTAGCAGCTAAGTTGGTTAACCACCTTGTTGTTGTTATGTGCCATTTGAGTCAGCCCCGACTCAGCAACCCCTCCTTGGATTTCCGAGGCAGTATCACTACAGAAGTAGGATTGCCCAACCTTTCTTCCAAGGAGTGGCTGGTGGGTTTGAACTACCAGCCTTCTGGTTAGCAGTCAAGTGCCTTAGGCACTATGCTACCAGAACTCCTGTACCACCTAGGAACTCCTTATAGAGAAAACCACCTGGTAATGAATATATATATATATATTTTTTTTTTACAAATAGCACATGTGGTGTATAAGCTTTTTTGCCCACTGTGCCTCCCTTGCACATTATTTTCATAAGTGTGCTATGTCAATTTTTGCATGTTGCTGACTTCAACTGACACTGAGAAGATAAAATTAAACTATGAAATAAGCAGACCTAACATAACCTACCACCACTCATCTGTCAGTTTGTTTTACTGTGTTTGCTTGTGTGTTGCTATGAGGCTGAAGGCTATACCACTGGCATTTCAAATATGAGCAGGGTCACCCATGGAGGACAGGTTTCAGCAGAGCTTCCAGACTAAGATAAACTTGGAAGAGGGAAGGGACCATCTACTTCTCAAAGAATTTTCCAGTGAAAACATTATGAATAACAGTAAAACATTGATATATTACTGGACAATATTATGAGTGACCCTAAAACATTGTTCTGTATAGTGCCAGAAGATGAGCCCCTCAGGTCAGAAGGCACTCAAAATACCAGTAAGGAAGAGCTGCCTCCTCAGAGTAGAGTTGACCTTAATGATGTGGATGGAGTAAAGCTTTTGGGAACTCCATTTGCTGATGTGGCATGACTCAAAATGGGAAGAAACCTCTGCAAACATCCATCAATCATTGGAATATGGAATGCATGAAGTATGAATCTAGGAATATTGAAAGTTGTCAAAAATGAAATGGAATGCATAAAGATGAATATCCTAGGCATTAGTGAGCTGAAATGGACTGGTTTAGGCCATTTGGAATCAGAAAATCACCATATGATCTACTATGCTGGGAATGAAATTGAAGAGGAATGGTATGACAGTCATTGTCAGAAAGAATGTATCAAGATCTATCCTGAAATACAATGTTATCAGTGATAGGATAATATCCATATGCCTATAAGGAAGACCAGTTAATACCACTATTATTCAACTTTACTCATCTACCACCAAAGCCAAAGAAGAAGATTTTTTTTTTCCCAACTTCTGCAGTCTGAAATTGACCAAACATGCAAAGAAGAATCACTGATAGTTGGGAAATATGGCCTTGGTGATAAAAATGACACTGGAGATTGCATGATAGAATTTTGCAAGACCAACGATTCATTCATTGCAAACATCTTTTTTCAACAACAAAAATGATGGTTATACATTTGGATGTATATTTGGTTATACAGATGGAATATATAGGAATCAGATCAACTACATCTGTAGAATGAGGTGAAGGAGAAGCTCACTATCTTCAGCCAAAACAAGGCCAGGAGCTGACTGTGGAACAGACCATCAACTGCTTATATGCAAGTTCAACTTGAAATTGAAGACAATTAAAACAAGTCCATGAGAGTCTAAATATGACCTTGAATATATCCCTCCTGAATTTAGAGACCATTTTTTTAAAGAATATATTTGATGCATTGAACACCAATGACAAAATACCAGAGGAATTGTGGGATGACATCAAGAACATCATCCATGAAGAAAGCAAAAGGTCATTAAAGAGACAGGAAAGGAAGAAAAGACCAAAATGGATGTCAGAAGAGACTCTGAAACTTGCTCTTGAACAGACAGTAGTTAAAACAAATGGAATAAATGCCAAGATTAAAGAGCTTAATATAAGATTTCAAAGAGCAGCTCGAGAAGACAAAGTCAACTATTACAATGAAATGTGCAAAGACCTGGAGTTAGAAAACAAAAATGGAAGAACATGCTTGGCATTTCTCAAGCTGAAAAAACTGAAGAGAAAATTCAAGTCTTGATTTTCAATATTGAAAGATTCTATGGGAAAAATACTGAATGATGAGGTAAACATCAAAAGAAGATAGAAGGAGTACACAGAGTTAGTGTACCAAAAAGAATTGGTCAATGTTCATCCATTTCAGGAGGTAGCATATGATCAAGAACCAGTGGTATTAAGGAAGAAGTCAAAGCTGGACTGAAGTTATTGGTGAAAAACAAAGCTCCAGGAATTGATGGAATACTCATTGAGATGTTTCAACAAATGGATGCTGCACTGGAGGCACTCACTCATCTATGACAAGAAATTTGGGAGACAGCTACCTGGCCAACTGACTTTAAGAGATGCATATTTGTACCTATTCCAAAGAAAGGTGATGCCACAGAAGGTGGAAACTATCAAACAATATCATTAACATTGCTTGCAAGTAAAATCCTGCTGAAGATAATTCAAAAACAATTGCAGCAGTATATTGACATAGAACTTCCAGAAATGGAAGCTGGATTCAGAAGAGTATGTGGAATGAGGGATATATCATTGCTGATGCCAGATGGATCTTGGCTGAAAACAAAGAATACCAGAAAGATGTTTACTTGTGCTTTATCGATTACACAAAAGCATTGGATTGTGTGGATCATTACAAATTATTCATAACATTGAGAAGAATGGGAATTGCAGAACACTTAATTGTGCTCATGAGGAATCTGCACATAGAGCAGGAGGCTGTCATTGGAACAGAAGAAGTGGATACTGCATGGTTTAAAATCAGGAAAGGAGTGCATTAGGGTTGTATCCTTTCACCATCCCTATTTAATCTTTATGCTGAGCAAATAATCTGAGAAGCTGGACTATATGAAGAAGAACATGGCATCAGGATTGGAGAAAGACTAATTAACAACCTGTGACATGTAGATGACACAACTTTGCTGAAAGTGAAGATGACTTGAAGCACTTACTGATCAAGGTTAAAGGCTACAGTCTACAGTATGGATTACACCTCAATACAAAGAAAATGAAAATCCTCACTACTGGACCTTTAAGCAGCATCATGATAAATGGAGAAAAGATTGAAGTTGTCAATGATTTCATGTTACTTGTTTCCACAATCAACAGCAATGGAAGCAGCAGTTAAGAAATCAGACATCATATTGAACCAGACAAATCTGCTGCAAATGATAGTTGGCGGTCACATGTTGATTTAGGTGAGGGGAGGGACTATATGGAAAGAGTCTGTGACCAGCATGATGACACTGGAGAAAGGAAGGACACTGAAACATGCACATAAGATATAGACAACAGAGGCAAATAATAGTATAACACAATACTGCATTGCCATTAACACCAAAACCAGGCTACAGATAAATGCATAGACAAGTGAGAAGATCAGGTGGGGGTTGGCAAGCAGGTATATACCCTAGACCAAGGATAGATTTAGCTGAAAATAATCTTACATATGCACATGTGCTACAAAACTAGCTACACACATTACAGAAGCAACAGAAGACAGAGTTGGAGTAACTTCACAGAGACAATCATACACATTGAGAGAGAGAATCACCAGGCCTGCTTACTCAGGCCATAGTCTTAGGGGACACCAAGCTCAATTGGAACAACATAATCCATAAAAATCTTGTTCTACAACCTACTTTGGTGAGTAGCAACTGGTATCTTAAAAGCATTAGAGTGGCTATCTAAATGCAACTATTAGACTCCTCTCATCTGAGGCAAAGAAGAGTGAAGAAAATCAAAGGCATCTGGGAACAATTAGTTTAAGGATATGATAGACCCTGAGACCAGAAGAACTAGATAGTGCCCAGCTACCAATTCAAACCTCTCAGAAAGGGATCAAAACTGGGGATCCTGGATAGAGTAGGAGGAAAAATGTGGAACAAAATCGCAAAACACAAAAATGACCAGAATTACTGGTCAGATAGAGTCTGGTGGAACCCTTAAGACTATGGCCCCAGGTTACCCTTTGGACCTAGAATTGCACTCACTCACGTGGATTGGCTCTCTAGCCCAACAGTAGAAATACCTACATGCAGAACACCTATCCCAAGGTGATGCACCCACCTACTCTGGGGAAATAAACCCCTTAGAACAATTGGCTTTGTGGCACCAGAGGGACAGCATTCACATAGAGGGAAACTAGACACACAGGAGTGCATAGCTAAGAAGGGCACAGGGAGGGGGTAGTCACAGGAATGGAAGAGGAGGAGAGTTTGTTATGGTTGGGGATGGTAATCAGGGCATGAAATCAAATGTACATGAACTGTTGAATGTAAAAAAAAA
>NW_006921740.1:6966782-6967403 GCF_000298275.1 Orycteropus afer afer
GACCAGGAGGCTGTCATTCGAACAGAACAAGGGGACACTACATGGTTTAAAATCAAGAAGGGAGTGCGTCAAGGTTGTATTCTTTCCTCACACTTATTCAATCTATATGCTGAGCAAATAATCTGAGAAGCTGGACTATGTGAAGCAAAATGTGGCATCAGGATTAGAGGAAGAATCATTAACAACCTGAGGTATGCAGACGATACGACTTTGCTTGCTGAAAGTGAGGATGACTTGAGGCACTTACTGATGAAGGTTGAAGAATACAGTTTGCAGTATGGATTACATCTCAATATAAATTAAACAAAAATTCTCACACCTGGACCAATGAGCAGCATCATGATAAATGGAGAGAAGACTGAGGTTGTCAAGGAATTCATGTTGCTTGGTTCTACAATCGATGACAATGGAAGCAGCAGTCAGGATATTAGAAGACATGTAGCACTGGGAAGGTCAACCGCGAAGGAACTGTTTCAAGTGCTGAGGAGCAAGGATGTCTCCGTGAGGACTAAGGTGCGCCTGACACAAGCCATATTTCCAATCACCTTGTATGCATGTGAGAGCTGGACAATGAATAAGGAAGACCAAAGAAGAGTTGATGCTTTTGAGTTGTGGTGCTGG
>NW_006921740.1:6967823-6968451 GCF_000298275.1 Orycteropus afer afer
AAACCAAACCTCTTGCCACTGAGTTAATTCTGACTCATAATGACTATAGAGGACAGAGTAGAACTGCCCCATAGTGTTTCTAACCCTGGATGATTTATGGAAGCAGACTGCCACATCTTTTTCTCATGGAGTGGCTGATGATTTTGAACTGCTGACCTTTCAGATAGTGGGCAAATGCTTAGCCACTGTGTACCAGTGGTTGAACTAATGCACTATAATTATCAACTTATGTGAACAGATAAACAAAATGAACAGAATGATAGGATTTGCCTGTGATATGGGTAGACAGGTGAATGAGGCTGAAATTTACTACTGGAAATGTCACGGGATATGTTTGGTATATACACGGGTGCACCATGCCAGAACCATTTCACCATTCTGCATGTTATATGTGAGGGTGCATTTATGTGAGTGCTCTATTTGCAAAAAAAAAAAAAAAAAAGAAGTACAGAAATCTATCATTAGTGTAGGGAATGTTTCTGGCACCATTGTGTATGAGTATCAGGATTGGTGGCTTTATTTTATTTTACTAATATGGGAGCTCTGGCAGCATAGTGGCTAAGACACTTGCCTGCTAACCAGACGGCTGGCGGTTCAAACCCACCAGCCACTCCTCGGAAGGAAGGTT
>NW_006921740.1:6968551-6987278 GCF_000298275.1 Orycteropus afer afer
AATATCATTACTAAGGAGCTCTGGTGGTGTAGTGGATAAGGCATTTGGGTTTTAACCAGAAGGTTGGCAGTTCAAACCCACCAGCCACTCTGTGGAAGGAAGATGGGGCAATCTACTTCTGTACTTCTGCCTAGCCCCATACCTTCCATCTGAGTTACCTTGGAAGTACTCCAAGTTATCATTGCCTTAGAAACCCAATGGAGTTCACTGTCAGTCAGAATTGACTCAATGGCAGTGAGTTTGAGTTTTTCTTTTTTAAGTATTATTATTACTTAACATCAATTGGTAGTGCTTTCAGCTTGTCCTCTACTGTCTGCTCCCCATCGTTTTAAAAAATATCTCTAAAAATTTGAACATTGACTGAATATTTTATGATTAAGAAACTATTATTTTTACTTATGATGATATTATAAGTATAATTAGAAATAAGGGAGTAAATCCAAAATACTTATGGATTAAATGATATGTTGTCAGGATTTGCTTTACAATAATCCAGGGGAAGGAAGAGGAAAATGAAAAGGTATATGGCATAGTACCTAAGGCATTTAGCTGCTAACCAGAAGGCTGGTGGTTCAAACCCACCAGCCACTCCTCAGAAGGAAGATTGGGCGATCTACTTCCATCGTGATACTGCCTTGGAAACCCAAGGAGGGGTGGCTATGAGTCAGATCCGACTTGACGGCAGTGAGTTTATTTGTTTTGGTTTTGGCAATATATTAATAATTATTAGAGAAGAATGATAGCTTCATGGGGCCTCCTTTTCCTGTTCTCTATTTTTGCTTTGTTTAAAATTTTTTACAATTAAAAGTAAAAGTGTCAGGGAGCTGAGTTGAGCTGAGCTGCCAGGTATCAGAGTAGCTGATTCAGACAAGCCAAAAATGAAAGTAATAGTCAAGCCTTCTGCATTAGTGCAAATAAGAGGTTACACCTGGAGAAAGCACTTACTCTTCCTGTTCTATTTCTCCCCATGAACAGCACAGAGCAGGTGAGGTGAATCAGTGTGGGTGTGGGGACCTGTATTGCTGCTGAGGGTGCCCTGAACAAAAGGGTCCTGCAGTTTTATGGACTCTGGGGAAGAGAGAGTGGGAGAGAGGGAAGGGCTTGGTGTGGAAATGTACTGATAACTGAGAGTGGGGAAAATGTCTTCAAGTTCTCTTCCTTCCTCCGTAAGGAGGTTTCAGCACAGGCACATGAGGACAGCCTCTGGGAAAGACCCTGAGTAAAGAGGCTTCTGAATAGAGGTGCTTGTGCTAGGCATGCAGGTACGCAAAAGAGGATGGCTGGTTGATTGGGTGGTATCAAGAGTGTGTCTGAGACCTTGACTGCAACTCCCGTCAGAGGTAGCTGGGCACCACGTGTGGTTGGGGAGGGCAGTTTTCCCCTGTGAGGCTTGCCAGGCAAAGCTTTTGTAATTGCCTATGGTCAGGCCTGAAAAATCATACAGAGGTTCATAGCCAGGAGCTGGACTCCTCAACAAGCCCCAGTACCGGGTCTGAGAGATGGGTCCTACCATACTTCCAGATGATCATTGCATAATATCATTCAAAGTTTCATTTCTTTTGATGTTCCTCTTGAGATATCATACTTAATTTGACCTGACTCATACTGAAGATGCTTTAGAAGGCACTACATTAAACATGGCTTTATTTTAAAATGTCCTGATTGCATAGACATTTCCTCTGTGTGCTGACAGAGCAAAGGCACAGGACAAGGGGATTAGAGATCGACTCCCAGGTGAGATCACTGGCTTCTGGGTAGATAGAGTCAGGCCAGGTAGAAACGGGGCAAAGTCTAGAACAAGAGAACAGACCTTGCCTCAAGCCTGATTTGATTCAGTTTTCTGCCAGCCTCAGGGCTGCTGTATCATGTTTCCCTCCTACCTGCTGTCCATTTCATCTCTGCTTAGTAATTTTCCTGATTCCTTAAAAAATCTCTTTCCTTCCAGACACCTTATTAAAGCAACTTTCTTCTTGCTGTTAGAGTTAAGACTCTGTCAGCATTTTCCATTATAAACCTCTCTCAGCTGACACTCTGTTCTTAATTGGCACTACTGTAGTGGGGGAAAGAAGACAAAAAGAGTTAGTTAATGCTCAGGACCAAGTTAGGTTTTCAATCTTAACTCTGCAAGTCCTGGATTAGTGAGTTTCAGTTAGTCCTTTAATTTACTTGGGTATCTTTTATTCACAGGTGACTTCTGTTATTTGTGGTGCTCTGTCTACTGACAACCAGAGGGAAGTCTCTTTGCCCAGAAAACTAGATTTCTTCAACTAAATTTAAACTCAGCCTCTATAGTTTTCCCAGATAGGTTCTCACTCACAGGAGAATACCAACACTGTGGAATATATAAGATGGAAACATCATTAGAAATTATCTTGTCTGCTCTCCTCAGGAGAGAAAAATAGGCTGAAATTAAAAAATTACTTTCCCATGTAAAAAACTTACTTAGTACAATATAGTCTTCTGATTTCCATTTAAAAAGTGAATTCAGCAAATCACAATAAAAAGTGAAAAAAACGAAAACGAATTCAGCCATAGTATTTTTCAAATTCACTCCTTCAATAGTGGTTGTCATCATGAATCAGTGTAGGGAATTACAAAAGACAAATATCTTCAACATCTATTTTACCTTAACATGTGCCAAATGCACCTTTCTTTACCAATCTTTTTGTGCAGCTTCTCTTGGAGTTTTTCTACGCTCATAATGTAGCTTTGATTTCCACTTTCTTTCAGGTAACTTGGAATGGAGTGGAACTTAAAGACTTTTGTTAAGCAATCTGACTGCGGAATTCTGAATTTTTAAGACTCCCCATCATTATTACAGTTTGGTAATTCATTGCTAATTTGATAGCTATATTTTTAGCAACTCACCTTTATTGAGCCTTTCCAAAGAATATGAGCAGTTTCTATAGAAACAATAAATCCTTCTCTCTTTATACACTTTCATTGTATCAGTTACCTTAATATTTGATTCAGTTACTGAGATAAAATTATAAGTACCCTTGCAGTAACAGATTTAGCAACCAAAACTACTGACACTTGGTTAGCATGACAACTGATGGAAGGAGAAGTATATGGTAATAGCCAAGAAGGGACATTAGAAGGGTCTAGAAGAAGTTTTGGTTTATTGACCAGTTGGTTAAGTGGTAGACATTTAACACATCACTTACTACATATTTTTAAAAATAGGCTTTTTTGCATCAATGTACTTTGGGGCTTGTGGGTGAATGAAGTAGATACAGTTCTACCTTTCCTGTCTCCAACCAAACCAAGCAAAACTTGTTGCCATGGAGTCAATTCCAACTCATAGTGATCCTATAGAACTACCCCAAAGGGCTGTTGTTAGCTTTATGGAAGCAGACTGCCACATCTTTTTCCCATGGAATACCTGGTGGGTTCAAACTGCTAAACTTTCAGTTAGTAGCCAGCTGTTTTAACTACTGGGCTGCCAGAGCTACTCTCTCTGTCTCCCTAGCCCTGGTCCTAGGACCGATGTCAGGAAGCACATTTCTGCTGACTGACTACTAGAAGCTCACACTTCCTGCTGGGATTTCTCTTTTTGTTTTAAATATATTTCTATTTGTATATTTGGCACTCATTTATGGAGCAATTATTTTTGTCATTTTATCCAGAATGTCTAACTTCTTTTGAAGGGGGAGACTCATCTACATCAGCTTAGTTCATTTTTATCAGAATACCTCTGTACCTTTCTATCCAAGTAATTGGTTCAGGAAGAAAGAGCTGTGATTCTTCCAATGAGATATTGCAGTAAAGTCTTTATTTCTTTGTTTTCAAGAAGGCAGACATGAGTCTCCTACTTGAGGAGGTCTCCTTTGTTTATACCCATACCAATATGCAGATGGAACATTTCAACCTTACCTGCTGAAAGTGAAGAAGACTTGAAGCATTTACTGATGAAAGTCAAAGACTACAGCCTTCAGAATGAATTACATCTTAACATAAAACAAAAATCCTCACAACTAGACCAATAAGCATCATGATAAACAGAGAAAATACTGAAGTTGTCAAGGATTTAATTTTATTTGGATCCAATGCCCATGAATGCAGTCGTCAAGAATCAAACAACATATTGCATTGGGCAAATCTACTGCAAAAGACTTCTTTAAAATGTTAAAGAGCAAAGATGTCACTTTAAAGACTAAGGTGTGCCTGACTCAAGCCATGGTATCAATCACCTCATAAGTGTGTAAAACCTGGACAATGATTAAAGGAGACTGAAGAAGAATTGATGCATTTGAATTATGGTGTTGGAGAAGTATATTGAACATACCATGTTACCATGGACCGCCAGAACAATGAACAAATGTGTCTTGGAAGAAATACAGTTTGGAGGGAATGCTCCTTAGAAGAGAGAGTGTTGAGACTTCATTTCACGTATTTTTGGACGTGTTATCAGGAGGGACTGGTCCACAGAGAAGCATTTTTTTGCTTGGTAAAGTAGAGGGTCAGTGAGAAAGAGAGAGACCCTCAATGAGATGGATTGACACAGTGACCGAACAATGGCAAAAACAGAAAAAAAATAGGAGGATGGTCCAAGACCAGGCAGTATTTTATTCTGTTGTACATAGGGTTGTTATGAGTCAGAAGTGGCTCCACAGTACCTAACAACAACAACAACAACAATATTAGAGGTGTCTCTGCTCTAGCATGCTCCCCAGCCCCTTACCTTCCTTCCAAGTTACCTTGGAAACACTCCAAATTATCACTGCTTTCACTGCTTTTTGTTTCCCTGGAAGCCAAGTGTTAATTCCACTTCTTATTATCCCATCACTCTGTCTCTTGGACTTCTTCCTTTGATATAGATCTGTCAAGCCCCTTTGTAAAAATGTAAACCTATTACATTGCTTTTATTCACCCTGGCACTAATGTCCTGACTTCAAATAAATGTCCTCAAGCTCTGTTGGCTGGCCTTTACAGAGCAGCACATTTGTAAGCTACCTTCCATCTACTGTCCTCTTTTACTTTAAGATGTAAAATGAGGGCAAAGAATCACAAGCCTTAACTAATGGCCTGCAATTTCCTGCTGTCTCTATACCTTTTTTATGACATTAATTCATTGGCACTTCTCTGACCTGTAGAATCTCTTCTGGACAGAAATGGCTAGGAGTTAAAATGAAGTTTGAAAAAACACCAATTTGATTCAATAGTCTTGCCAGAGTTTTTGTTACTGCCTCTTTAGGGCAGCATACACTATTGTAATCATTTTAACAACTGCTCTCTATGTTAAAACACATATCTTAATGGCTCATCTCCTCTACCTGAAGGTTAGAGTTTTGATTTAGCTTCCTTTGGTTAGAAAAGAAATGTTATCACTTAAAGTACTTACAGTCATCTAAATGCTCCCCTCCTTCTGAAATTTCTACTTTGTCAGTTTTTTTCAAACAGATCATTATGGCAAAAGTACAATAGCTTGAATTTTATGTTCTTAGCATTGTCATTTGATATTTCACTACTTTATTTCCCAAATGTGTTATGGATATGGTTAGGATACACTTAAAAGGTTTTTTTGGGTTGCAAATACAGGCAGTCCCTGGGTTATGAACAAGTGCCATTCCTAAGTCTGTCTTTAAGTCGAATTTGTACTTTGAGAACAGGTACAGTTTGTCAGTTAGTCGAATGTTTGTCTTAGTGTATACTATAGAGTGTACATTTCTATGCATAAAAAACATCATTAAAGAAACACTTTCAGATACACTGAAGCATTGTTAACATAACAATACAGTAGTAATAATGTTTTGATGTGTGTAGCTGAGCCAGGGGAGGTGGGGTGCCAGCAAGCTTCATGCTGCAGGTCAGTGCCAAGCTGGACTGGGCAGTGCAGCCCACAAAGGAGCCCAGAACACTGCGGGTCTAAGGGCAGCCTGCCTTGAGAGGTGACCAGTAGTTCATAGTAGTAGTGCATGGGGCCATGGACTTCTGAGCCCTGGGCTGGCCAAGGAACAGGTTGGCAGTGGCCACAAAGGCAGAGGAAGCCACCCCCGGGAAGACATGAGGAGGGACAGGAGGAAGGAGGAAGAAGAAAAGAAGGAGGGGGCAGAGGATGGGCCGAATAAACTCCCTGAGGCACAGAGACACTGGTGGGGAGGAAATGGCAGTGGGAGGAGCCTGCTAGAGGCTGATAGCACAAACATGGGTGGGAGGTGCTGGAGGAGACTGTTATGGGGAGCAGAAAAATTCCCCCAGCACTGAGGAGGAGGATGCATTTGCAGAGGCTGGCAAGAGCAGGAACCAGAGTGAGGGGAGGAGGAAGAGGAAGGGGCTGGAAGCCTTGGTCAATAGGTGTCTGGAGCTGTGATTAAGCAGGCAGTAGGTCATCATTTCCTCCTTGAGCTAGGAAGAGGGAAGGCTTTTGGGGATTGGTTCCTAACTACAAATTGTACAGTTGGAGGGGTCTGATGTTTGTAATCTGGGGACTTAATAGAAATTGGTAGAAATTGTTACTAGTTCATTTAAGTACAATGGAAATACCAAGTAGCTCAGAAACTCATAGGGAAAGCTGCAGAAAATGGGCACTGTGTTAATCAGCTATTGCCCAATACTGCTGCATAACAAACCACTGCAAAACTCAGAAGTTTACAACAATGAGTTGCAAATGAGCATTTATTCTCACTCTCATGGCTCTGTAGATTGACTATATTTGGTGGACCTTGGATGGGCTTGGCTGGTGTGGTGGGCTGAAAAAATGCCACCCGCCTACCCCCACCCCTGGACAAATACCTAGGTCCTAATATCTGAAACCTGTGAATGTTATCATATATAGCAAAAGAGACTTTGCAGATGTGATAAAGGATTTTGAGGTGGGAAGATTATCCTGGATTACCCTTGTGGGCCCTAAATGCAATCACAAGTAAGAGGGAGTCAGAGCTCCTTCTTTTGTCTGGCGCAGAAGGCAGAAGGTGATGTGTGATGACAGTGGAGAGATTTGAAGATGGAAAAAGGGGCCATGAGCCTGGGAAGACAACTGTAAAAGCTGGAAAAGCAAGGAAATGGTTTTCTTCTAGAGCATCCGGGAAGAGTGAGGCTCTGCTGACACCTTGGTTTTGGCCCAGTGGAACTGATTTTAGATTTCTAGCCTCCAGAACTGTAAGAGAATAAATTTGTTTTGTTTTAAGCCACTGAGTTTGTTATCGCAGCCACAGGAAAGGAATATAGTTGAATAGCTCTGCTTTGGGTTGCAGGTTGGCAGGATTTGGCTCCAGTCTGTGAGTTGGGTTCATATGTGCTCCATGTGTGTTCATCCTGAAGAGCAGGGACAGGCTTCCTGGGGCCATGCTCTTCTTGGGGCAAACCATTGGAACATCATCATCTGCTTGCATTATGTCTGCTGACGTTCTTATATCTAAGTCTGGCATCTGTGGAGTGAGAAGGATGCTCTATCCACAGTGGAAGGAAGACTGCAGAATATTTGCTGGAGTATAATCCAGTCAATCACAGACAGGAATCCTGTGAATCTGTTGACCTGAACCACTGCCAATGTGGTCTATACCACAGGAACAGCCTGGTTGTAGTCACTGGACATTGAACAATACTGCTGGCCACTGGACAGAGGGTACTCCATGCCATTGCCATTGAATGAATTCTAAACTGCTTGATTTTTTAAAAAATTACTTGATCTAGAGTCAATGACCCAGGTACAAACATTTGGCCAAATCTAGCTTATAAGTTCAGGAAGATAAATTTTCTAGTCCTTTAACTTCTTTGGTGGGAGGCAGGGTCCTGCCCCTGCCAAGTCCCACACAATGTCAGGATTCCCTCAATCTAGGAATGACGTTCAGATGCTGTGCAGCAAAAAACAATAAAAATCTTCCAAGGGGCATTGTGATACAGTGGAAGAGAAAGAATTTGGGGCACTTTATTTGAATATTCTGAAACTTAGTTTCCTCACCTGTACCATAGGGTTAAAAGTAATCATAAAGCTTTTTGTGAGGAACAGAATTCAAGTACTTGCTTAAAAAATAATAGTTATTTTTTTAAAAAACAAAAACAATATGTTTCTGCCTTCATGTTTTCATGAAGAAACTTCCATTTTATCCACCAGGAAGGAAGAGTACGTTAGGGCTCTGTGTGCGTTCGTTAGCTGTGTAAAGTCAGACTACTTCTTTTTCTGTTCTTCCTCCTGCAGTTCTTTCTCCAGGAGTGGTTTACTTATTTATTGAGATGGCATGAGTGGGAAATCCACTGTCCACATTCTTCTGTGTGAGGTTCAAGAAGGAAGGTTGCTAATCTCCAGTGGTCCTTCCCTTTTCATCATCTCAGCCTATGCTTTGTACCTACATGGTCTCCTTTGGTATACACCAAGAAGTTTACTCCTGCAGTGAGACCCAGAATTTTAAAGGGTGGTTATGTTTATTCTGTAGGGAAAGTATTAGGAAACCCATTTGGGTGCAGATCCAAGCCAAGTCTTGAATCTGGCTCTATCATCAATTAAGCTGATATTTTGATGCCAAGTTGATTGACCACTATGTCTTTCAATTTATTCCAAATCCATAGTATGAAAAGTTGCAATTGGCACCCTCTTCTCTCCCACATTTTTATAAAGTAAGTCAAAGATTAAAGCTCAAAGTAGAGAGTTGTTGCTCAGCTCTAGCTCTTTCTTATTGGGTCTGTTTCATGTCCTATAAAATGGTTTATTTTTGTATATGTAAATGGCTGAACTCCAAATACCAAAAATAACTCGAGAAGGAAGATGACAAATAGTTGAGTGGTAACCACAGTGATGAGCAACCTCAAGTGTTTATAGTCATCTGAGTTGGCTCAAATAAGCAGACCATGGAAGTAGCATATAATTGGGAGCTGGGACAGATGTATTGCTGACTCTGCCACCTGCTTGTTTAAGTTTCTTTACTTTGGACCATATGGGCTGCATGTTCTTTGATTAGTCCCCAAGAGCTGAGTGGATGTCACCACACCTCTCTCTCATCGTCTGGATGAAGGACAACCACAGAAAGTCTGAGATGAGAAGTCATCAGAGTCTTTCAAAGTGAAAGAGGGGGAGGAGTGTGGGTAGAAGTATCATCACTATATCCTCATTTTCCCAATCCTGACTAAGCACAAACCACTTTCCAGGTTTGAATATCCTAAGATGAAGCTTCACTTTCCTATCTGTTTAGAGAACATGAAAGATGTAAAAGCTCATCCTTAAGTATACTTTTATTGTAACTCAGAGAGATTATGCTTGAAAACAGTTGTTCAGTTGTGTATATAGTCACACAGATAAATCTTTAAAGGAATTTTCCAAAGTGAGTGTAGATCAAAGAAAAGATGTGACCCAAGAAAAAGACACCTCACAAGGAAGTTAATGAAGACTTGATACAAATGCTAGACATATATAGATAAGAAGGAAGGTTGCTAATCTTGCATAGATGTAAGAGTAGCACTGACACTGGATTTTTTGCCTTCCCGGGATCCGTTTTCCAAGCTTTTGATGTCAACATCCTGATTTTCCTTGAGTAGAACCAGCAGTGCTCCACCCTCAGTCTATATGGTTTGGGTAGGGCTGACTCTAACCAGATGCCATCGAGTTGATTGTGACTCATGGTAATCTCATGGGTGTCAGAGTAGATCTGTGCTCCGTGGGGTTTTCAGTGGCTGATTTTTTGGAAGGAGATCATCAGGGCATTTTAGCCAGATCCCTCTGGGTGAGGTCAAACTGCCAACTTTTCAGTCAGCAGCTGAGTGCGTCAACGGTTTGCACTACCCATGGGCAGGGCTAATTCTGCTTTCTGGATATTGAGAATTGCCACATGACCCAAATTGGTACAATAAGATGAATTACCAGGACTTTTTGATAGAACAATTTGAGATCTTGGTTGCTACCATAGAGGGATAAGCTGCTTGAGAATGGAGCCACAGAGATATATAGGACCAAGAGGTGAAAAGAGTACTAACCAAATCCTAGCAACATAATTTGAGTCCCTGGATTCAGCCATATCTGAAGCCCCACTACTCCTAGACATTTTAGTTTACTTGTGTCAATATATTCCCTCTTTTCACTCAAATTTGAGTTGGATTTTTTTGTTACAGATGAAGGAGTTCCTGTGCATATGAAAAGCAGATAGCAAACAAGAAAAATAGAGGTAGCCTAAAATAATAAGTAGAAAGAGCACAGGCCTGGACTATTAGCTTCAGTTCAACCACTGATACTTCTGGTCTTTTTTTTTTTTTAACACGTGAAATGAAGCTATTGGTTTAGATCATCTCTGGAGTTCCTCCCAATTCTGAAGTTCTATAAGTTTTATGTATTTAATTGAGGATCTAAAAGATTATATGGCCAGGAGGCAACTGACTCTCATATATTCTCACTCCAGGGCTCTGTCTGCAAGATTTTCTCTTGGTGACAAATTGTCTTTTGTGCTATTGGATTGACATTTTCCACAACCTTTGGAAATTCACATGGATAAAACAGTATTGAGAGTGGATCCTGGACCAACATTCCTCCTATAGCAGAAAAATGCCAAGTATAGTGAAAACTGTGAGAGCCAGATGGTGATGGCACTGCCTGGTTTCTCCGGCTCTCACAAGTTTTTCTGCCTTCAACAGGGTGCAGTCTAAACACTTTCCTATTACTCTCTATTAGTGCAAAATATTTGTGTTTTCCTTCTCTGACAGGTTTCTGCTTTACATAGCTTTCCCCAATTTTACTGTAGATACAGGAAAGGACATTGGAAAAGAAATATTTTTATACTTTCAAGCAAGGGTTGATACATTATAGATTTTCTGTCATATTATATTTCTTGAGAAATGTTTGGAGAGGATTTAAGTCAGTTACTTGTTAGAACCCCAATGCCTAGTATAGTGCCTGGTATGTGAAAAGTGTTCAATAAATATTTAGCCAACAGTTGAGTTGGGGTTATTTCTGCTTGTATTATAGAGTTTTTCATTTTACATCAGTAACACAAAAGAAGGAGATTCCCAGAAATCTATTCTCTTAGCTATTATTCTTAATCATGGCAACATGTTATAAAAAATGGACATTTATGTATGGATGATGGTTATTACATTATTTTAAAAATATAGCTTCCTTAAGGGCTTCTGTAAAATTCTTAATTTTGCTTCTTACTCATTTTCTCAAAATTTTTTTTTACTTACTTTTTATGTTCCTTGAAAAGATTAACTTCTTCTTCCTGAATAAGTCAGTTATTCATGTTGAAATTATATTTTCTTAAATGTTAACGCATTCTATCCCCTTCCATCTTATTTTTCATGGTTGTTTCTCCACTGCACACAGAAACGGAAATAGATTTAGATATAATTGGGTAACAGATTATTAAATCATTGGCCTCTCTACTTAGTCCTGTGAAATTTTCAGTTGCACACACACGTTTCCTTCTCTCTCCACCATGGCAGAAATTTTTCTCCACTGAAACTAACTGAATGAAAAATTGTTCATGATCTGAATTTATTCCATGATACGTATCTCTCTTATTTGTACCTCCTTTGAAGTCCTTTCTAATCCTCGCTTTTAAACTGTGAAATCAGATTTATAATTAGCTTTTCTCTTTTCAGTTATTTATTGTTCATTTTTCCTCCCTGCCTCACATATACTGGCTTTGAAATCTCTTCAACCAGAACATTATCACAATCTGGCTTTTTCCTTCCTTCTTTCCATTATTTGTTTGTTTATTTTAAAATAAATACTTTAGGAGTGACTAACAGATTGCCCTGTTCTGGAAATTCTTGGATTTGTTATGTAAGGCTCCCTCTCCACCTTTTGCTTCTATTATTTTCTTTGTCCTCTTATAATTAGATAGCTTTAGACCTCTGAAGGAGCTCTGGTGACAGAGTGGTTAAAACAATCAGCTGTTAATCAAAAGGTCGGTGATTATGAACCCACCAGCTGCTCCACGAAAGAAAGATGAGGCAGTCTGCTTCAGTAAAGATTTAAAGCCTTGAAAACCCTATGGGGCAGTTCTACTTTGTCCTATAGGGTCACTATGAGTTGAAATAGACTTGATGGCAGTGGGTTTTAGGCTTAGACCTCTTAAGTATTATTATTATTATTTTGGTCTTTCCACAAGAAATAGCAGTAAACTAACAACATGAGCTATCATTCAGAAAGCAGAGCTGTGTCCACAGCTAGCTCTGAGGCTTGTATTTCCTGCAAATTTAGCCTTACTGTATGTGGAGCAGAAAAAGTAGAAATGAGAGAATTTATTGCTGATGTTTGAAGCAGGAATTCTGGCTCCAAACCATTTGCATTTAATCCTGAATTTGTCGTTTATTTGTGTGTGACCTTGGGCAGGTTACTAAGCTTCTATGTTCTCAATTTCCTAACTTAAAAATGAAGATACTAACAGTGGCTACTGGATGAGAATATTGGGAGATTTAAAGTCAGTAATAGATTAAACATTTTTCAAAAACATTTTATACGTGTGAGCTGTTATGATTGAGATTTATGTGGATATATGTGGAAGAGGAAGATTAACATTTTTTACTAACAAAACACCTGATTTAGAAACAAATTTACAATGATCCAATGATTCAATGAATCACTCAAGAAAAGAATAAAGGGCTATACAATTTGAAAAGGATTGAGGTACAAAGTACTAGAAAGAAGCAGAAAATGCTTGAAAAACTTATTTCTACATTAAGGAGAAAGGAGCTCTGGTAGCATAGTGCCTAAGGCACTTGACTGCCAACCAGAAGGCTGGCGGTTCAAACCCACCAGCCACTCCTCAGAAGGAAGATGGGGCAATCTACTTCCATAGTGATACTGCCTCGGAAACCCAAGGAGGGGTCGCTATGAGTCGGGTCCGACTCAATGTCACATGACAACAACAGCAACAGATATTAAGGAAAACTTACTGTTACTAAAAGATTGTGCATGTGTGTGTGTACCAAGAGAAGTTTTTCTTATCTATTGCTGCATAACTAATCACTTATAAATAGAGACATAAAACAACAACCATTTATTTACTTATGAATTTTATGGATGAGGGATTTCAATAGAGCACAGAGTGGATGTCTTGTCACCACTCTACAATGTCTGAGGTCTCACTTGGGAAGAGTGTAATGGCTGGAGGACTAGGATCATCTGCAGGTTTTCTCATTTGCATGAATAGAAAATGGACTATGATAAATGGAAAACTTGATTAGAGTTGCGGTGCTTACTTGTGTCCTTTGCTTCGATTTGCACACAACATGGTGGACTCAGGTAGTCAGATTTCTTACTGGTCAGGTCAGGGCCCCTGAGGATGCTCCAAAAAACAAAGAGGAAGCTGCACTGGTGACCTCAACCTCAGAAGTGACCTAGTGATAACTCCAGTCAAGCTCTATTTATTGAAGTAGTCATAAAACAGCCTGATTCAAGGGAGAGAGACATAGATCCCATGTGTTAATGAGACAAGTATCAAAGAATATGTGGCTATGCATGTGTTAAAACTATCAGAGAGGCTAGAGAAAAAATGATGCTAGTTGCTTCTGCTGGTTTCAAGGAACAAGCGGTCTTATTTACTCATCTCTGAAACAAGATTAAAAGATAACCAGTGAAAGGAAGGGGTTGCAATAAGTAACATCTATGGGAAAAATCAGCTGCAGGGATCCAGATGAGGAGAGGAACTCAGGCACACCTAAAGCAGCCATTCAGGGAGAGCAGGAAAAAGGGGATTAAAAGCCAGGAACCCTGACAGAGAAGCAGTCAGCCACAAGGATCCAGGTGAGGAGAGGGAACTCAGGCATGCCCAAAGCAGCAGGGTGGGAGAGCAGGAGAAAGGGGGTTAAAAGGCCCAGGAATCCGGACAGAGGAGGAGTCAGCTGCAGGGACCCAGGTAAGGGTGGTAGGAGAGGTTTCCAACAGGGAGGCAAACTTGTCTGTCGGTTTGTCCTACTGTGGTGACATGTTGATGTGAGTTTTGAGGCTGAGCCACTGGTGTTTCTAACCCAGTGGGATGCACATGGTGCACAGGTATCATCCCAGCTTACAGACTGAGACAGACTAGGAAGAAGGAGGAGGCCATCCACTTCTCAAATAATTGGCCAGGGAAAACCTTATGAATAGCAAAGAAACACTGTTTGATACATTATCGTGCAATTTTATGAATAGTCCGGTTAGGTTAGAAGGCTCTCAAAATAGGACTGGGAAAGAGCTGCATCATCTGAGTAAACCCAGTCTTACTCCTATGGATAAGGTAAAGCTTTCGAGACCTCCATTTGCTGATGTGGCACCGCTCAAATTGAAAAGAAACAGCCACAGACATCCATTAATCATCAGAACATGGAATGTATGAAGTATGAATCTAGGAAAATTGGAAGTTGATAAAATATTAAAATACACTACACACACACACACACACACATATGTTTATATATACATACAAATATATATTGCCTAAACAAATAATTCCCTATACAAATACTAGATAATGGTCTATATAAATATATAAATAAAAATTTCTTTAATACAGGATTTTAGTGTAGTCATTGTTTTAGAACTTATTTTCCCTTAACATTAGTAATTTTTGAACTTTTTAAAATTAGAATTTCTAGATTTACCTGTATTTAAAACCAAACTAAACTCACTGCCCTCGAGTTGATTTCCACTCATACTGACCCTTCCTTGGATTTCCAAGGTAGTATCATTACGGAAGTAGATTGCCCAATGTTCCTTCCACAGAGTGGCTGGTGGGTTTGAACCGCCAGCCTTTTGGTTAGAAATCAAGTGCCTTAGGCACTACACTGCCAGAGCTTCCTACCTATACTTAGATAACATCTTATCCACATGTTCCAATGTTTGATACTTAAAAAATACTGCAGCAAATATCTTTGAACATATTTTTTTGCACATTTGGAAAAGTATTTCTGTATAACAGAGTCCTAGAAGTGGAAATATTTGTTCATAGGATAGACCATTTAAACTTTTGATACTTATCATTGAATTTGCAACCATCTATTTTAATACAAAATTCCCGTATATGTATGTAGTTTAATTTGCTTAATCATTTCCCCAGAATTGAATATGTAGGTTGTCTGCAGTTTTTCCCAGTGATAGACAATGCTATATGGATATCCTTTTGATGAAATCTTTGTCAACATTACCTTAGGATTGATACTTACAAAGGAAATTATTTGTCATAGCGTGTGAACATTTTTATGATTCCTGATTCATATTGCTAAATTGCTTTGTAGAAATATTGTATCAGTTTACACACCTGCTATTTGCAAACTTTTGAACTTGAGATCAAGCTAAGATGTTGTCATAAAATGTCATGACTGACTCTTTAATCTGCTATATTTAAGGTTAATAGTATGTATTTTAAAAGGCCAGCATTTGGCCAGAAAATGATGAATATTTTTCACATGATTATTACTCAAAAATACCTGGAGTGTTTAGGAAGAATGTTCCTGTTGTCATTTGGCAATCATTTTCTATTGCTGAAAACTTAGGAAGTTTGGTTTTAACACTAGTAGTGGTCAGTTCAACTCTCATATCATAATTATATGATAATTATATGAGTTTATCTTATATAATTATGGAATGTAGAAAATGCTCATATCTGGAAATATTTTGTTTCTCTAGAGTAAAAAAATAAAAAAGGAATGATTTTTGAATATTGTCCCCATATTTGTAACTAGATTCCAAACTTTTTTTTTTTTTTTTTTTACTTCAATAAGAAGCTTTATTATTTCCACATTGTCCACCACCTGGGAAAGGGCTTCACAGGGATGAAAAAGCTGTCTCTTGGCTGTAGGGAGAGGTTCAGCCAGTAGCTTGAGTGCCAGAGAAATGTGGAGTGGTCCTTTAAAGATCACTGGGCTTGGGATGCTCCAAGTCATTCTTGAGAGTCAATTTTTGAAGAGATACTCACCTACATGGGCCTAGGGGCCAATCAACCTGCTGAAGCTGGTCAGGTGGTTGCCTATTTTCTTGATGAACTTTGCATCCTTATCTAGGAAATGGATTTCCATGAAGCCACAGTGATTCAGGCAGTGCTCAAGGCAGGCAGATTCAGCAGATACTGGTTCAGGTTCATCTCCAGGGCTGTGGCAGCTTCTATGGCATGCAAGATTCTATCCCACTCATCTTGATATGGCTTCTACACATCCTGGAAGAGGAAGTGGCCACTATGCATCTTCAAGAGATGTTCAACATCCTTGTATTTCTTTGCCAACTCATAAAAGAGGTGGCCCATGCCTTCCAAGACCACATTATCATGGTTGAAATAGACACTCAGAGAGAAGAAGATGTAGGAGGCCCACAGATGTAGCTTGATCAGATGGTTGACTGTGGCCTCAAAATAAATGGAATAATTCTGATGGATCTTGGAACTCATGATTGGCCATCAATAAAGATCTAACCAGAAAACAAAACCAACCAACCTACCAACCAGCCAACGAACTAACCAACAAAATGCTAGCTGGTCTTAGAAACAGAAGATGGTCAAGAAGATGATCACAGAGGTTGTACCTGGAAAGGAAGTTGAAAGATGATTGTAGGCCAGAGTAGGAGGAGACCCTGGGTCTATTCTGTCCAGCGTTGAAGGAAGAAATAAATCCGTGAGACTGCCAGGCACCCTTGTGAGATTCCAAACCATTTTTTAAAAAATAATTAAAAGTAATATTTAATTTATTTATTGTGTCAAGTATATAGGTAATAAACATCTGCTATTTCAACAATCTTCACATATACAGTTCAGTGACATTATGTTTATCATGTTGTTCAACCATCCCCTTAAGAGAAGCTCAGTGTCCCTTAATTCTTGTGTCTTCATTTCCCTCTCCCTTCTGCTAGTCCCTGGGAACCACCAATAAACTTTGAACTCTATAAATTTGTCTATTTTAAATATTTTATATAAGTGGGATTATACAATAAAATTCCAAAACTTTTGAATTTATATTATAAGTTCAGGATAAAAGGAAATAACATACTGTATTTCCTAAGCACTCTAAACATATCTCTTCAGTTTTTTCTTGAAAGATCACTCACTTGTCATTTAATTCAAATTGCTTTATGGTATTGATTTTATTTGGTTTGGATATATGTTTGCATTTAATTTCATAATTAGGTTCAGGTTATCAGATCTGTAGACACAAGAATTATGCTTTGTATATCTTTGTATTCCTTGATAATGCTCAGGGACTGTACTGGTTCTCTAGTGCTGCTATAACAGAAATACCATAGGTGTACGGCTTTAATAAACAGGAATTTATTCTCTTAAAGTTTAGTAGACTAGATGTCCAAATTCAGAGTGCTAGCTCCAGGGGCTGGTAAAGGCCCTTTGACTTTGGGCTTGAACTCTGCCTCTTATTCCAGGTCCCTGGTGCTGTAGGCATTTCTTAATTCAGACAGCTGCTGGCTGCTGATTCTGATGAATCCAAGGTCACTAGGTAAAATGGCACAATCCCAAGATCTGGAGGCAATGTGGCAGGCCACTGGTTCAAGTCCAAGAACAATCCCAAGATTGGCAGGCAACAAGGCAGGCCAAGATTCCGCCAAATGCAAAATCCAGATATTCCAAAATGCTAGAGACCTTTTGCAAAGCTTCTTCTTATATACTGGAAGCAGGCTACACTCTGAAGGCAACTACTTAGCTGCTCACTGCAGATTCCACCATAGAGATGATTACAATCTTAATGGAGAATAACTATATCTAGCTATCCAACCACTTAAAACCATGGCTGAGCCAAGTTGACAAACAACCTTAACTACCACAGGGACTAAGACAGACTAGGAAAAAAAAATTGGCCTCTATAAACATTACGAATAAGAGGGAAATATTGTTTGCTATAATGTTGGAAGATGAGACCCTCAGATTGGAAAGCATTCCAAATATGGCTGTGGAAGAGCTGCTTCCTCAAAGTAGACTTGTGCTTAATTATGTAAATGGAGTAAAGGTTTCAGGAACTCCATTTGCTGCTATGGTATGGTTCAAAATGAGAAGAAGCAGCTTCAAGCATCCATTAATAATTGGAAAGTGAAATGTATGAAGTATGAGTCCGGAAAATTGGAAGTTGTCCAAAAATGAAAAGGAGCACATAAAGATCAATTTCCAAGTCATTTAAAAAAAAAAAAAAGCCAAATTCACTGCCATCAAGTCCATTTCAATTCATAGTGACACCCATTTGGTTTCTAAGGCTGTCAGTCTTTACAGAAGTAGATTGCCCTAGCTACCTTCTGCAGAGCAGCTGGTGGGTTTGAATTGCAGACCTTCTGGCTAGCTGAAATGAACTTGTATAGACCATTTAGAATTGGACAATCTTAAGGTCTACTATATGGGGAATGACAAATGCTGTCACATTCATCATCAAAAAGACCATTTCAAGCCCTATCCTGCAATACAATGCTGTCAGTGATAGGATAATATGCTTGCAAGGAACACCAATTAATACAACTATTATTCAAATTTACACACCAACCACTAAAGCCAAAGATGTAGAAATTGAAGATCTTTACCAACTTCTGCAGTCTGAAATTGACCAAACATGCAATCAAGATGCACTGATAATTATGGGTGATGTTAACCTGTATTTTATTGACTATACAAAGGCATTTGACTGTGTGGATTGTACCAGATTATGGATAATATTATGAAGAATGGGAATTCCAGAATATTTAATTATGCTCATGAGGACCAACATGTACAGAACAAGGAGAAAATGCATTTTTTAAAATCAGGAAAGAGGGAGTTCCAGCAAGATGGCAGACTAGGCAGAAGGACTGCACAGACCCTCTTCAACAAAGAAAAGGGAAACCAATTAACACAGACACAGAAGA
>NW_006921740.1:6995873-7002641 GCF_000298275.1 Orycteropus afer afer
ACACTGGGAAGAGGTAACTATGGGGAGGAAGTGGGAGGGGAGCTGTTGCATTGTGGTAAACTGTGGTCAATGACATGAGACAAAGTATATGTGAACTGCTATATGGAAAGTGAATTTGCTCTGTAAATCTTCACCTAAATCACAATAAAAAAAAATAAAAATAAAATAAAATAACAAAATAAAAGCAGGAAAGATGTGCATCTGGTTTGTATCCTTCCTTTCACCATATTTATTCAATCTGGAGGCTGAACATATAATCTGAGAAGCTGGACTACGTAAAGAAGAACATGGTGTCAGGATTGGAGGAACACTCATTAACAACCTGTGGTATGCAGATGACAAAACCTTGTTTACTGAAAGTGAAGAGGATTTGAAACATTTAGTGATGAAGATCAAAGACTTTAGTATGGATGCACCTGAGCATAAAGAAACAGCAATCCTCACTACTGGACCAATATGCAATATCATGATAAATGGAGAAAAGATTGAAGTTGTCAGGGATTTAATTTTACTAGGATCCGCAATTAACACCCATGGAAACAGCAGTCAGGAAAGCAGACGTCATACTGCACTGGCCAAATCTGCTGCAACAGATCTCTTTAAAGTGTTAAGGAGCGAAGATGTCACTTTGAAGAGTAAGGTATATCTGACCCAAGTCATGGTATTTTCAATAGCCTTATATGCATGTGAGAGCTAGACAATGAATAAAGAAAACTGAAGAAGAAGGGATGTCTTTGAATTGTGGTATTGGCAAAGAATATTGAATGTACCATGGATTGCTGGAAGACCAAACAAATCTGTCTTGGAAGAAGTGCAAGTGGAAACTTCCTTAGAAATGAGAATGGCCAGACTTTGTCTCATACTTTGTTCATGTTGTCAGAAGGGACCAATTCCTTGCTAAGGGTATTATGCTTGATAGATGGTCAGCAAAAATGAAGAAGACGCTCAATGTGATGGATTGTCACAATGACTGGCAAGATGGGCTAGAGCATGGCAATGATTGTGAGGATGGCGCAGGACCAGACAGTGTTTCATTCTGTTGTACACAGGGTCACTGTGAATCAGAATCTACTCAACAGCACCTAACAACAACAACAACATAGCAAAACCTGTTCTGTCTTGACACACCGCGCTTAGCAGCTCATAGTCTTGTGTGAAATAAGTATTTGTATGATTAATTTTTAGGCATGTAACTGGGAAATGAAGTGATCTGTGAACTCTGAGGTTGTCAGAGAACTGAGATGTAATCTGATAAATTTCTCTGTGTTTTGTATTCTAAACTATCTGTGTAAATTCTGGGAAAAACACTTAACATCCCTGGGCCGCAATTTCCTTATTTGTAAAATGTGAGGACTGGCCATTTTTCCTGCTCTAACTTTAAGTTTGTTTTTGTAAGCAGCTGCGAGAGTAGAAGAAACAAGAGACCATAAGGACAGTCATATCTTTATAAAAAGAGGCTCTTTTCTGTGATTTATTGGTTGGGCCCTCAAAACACTACACTTGAAATAGCAGCTGGAGGCTGGAAGGGCTGTTATCCTCTAACTTACACATAGATCTTTCAGTATGTCTTCAGAGAAGCCACGAAATTTTGTTACAATATATTCATTACTATCAACAAGGATACCTTTTTCTTCTGAAAGAGAATACTTACAACACTGTCAAACTCTTATTCAACTTTCCAAAACAGATATTAAATCTTAGGGCAGTCTTTCTTGAATATCTTCCCATCCTCTTACACAAATAAAGTTATCCACTGCCTTTCTCATGCCATCTCTGTGTTCTGTGTACATGTTATAATTTACTTATTGCACAGTACTTTATTATTATATTTTTTCAAACAGGTATTTCTGTTCTACTGGATTATACATTTCACAAGGACAGGGCTGTTCTTCATTATATCGCCAGAGTCTAACCCAGTGCCCAGCATGCTATAGTCACCTCAGAAATGTTTCTTAACTGAATGGAAAACAAGTGACTCCTTCACAGTTATCCAACATTTTCTGGTTAACCAGACTTGGAAATGGATGAAACAATAAAAAAAGAAAACAACAACAACAACCAAAAAAAAAACACACACTGCTATTGAGCTGATTCCAACTCATGGTGCCCTTATGGGGCAGAGTAGAACTGCCCCATAGGATTTCCAAAGCTGTAATCTTTACATAAGCAGAATGCCACATGCTTGTCCCGCAGAGAGACTGGTCGATTTGAACTGTCCACCTTTCTGTTAACAGCCCAGCTCTTTAATAACTGCACCACCAGGACTCCAGGATGAGGCAATTCTTTCTCAAATCAGTTTGTTACATAATCACCTCCCATCACCTTTTTTTTTTTCCCCCAAAAGAGATGGACCTTTTCTATGTCACCTGCCATGAAGTCACATTGCAGAAATCATATTTCAGTAGCTCTGGCTTCTTAGGTTGTTTTGCTAGGAAATTAGAGATGTAATGTAATTTCTGTTGGAAAGTCACTTTAGAATGCCTAAGTGCTTGTATCACAATATTTATTGAGAATTGATGAATAGAATAGAATTCTTAAAATAATCTTGCTCATTGTGATATCACTGAAAGCATGCTATACTAAATCCCATTTGTCTTGGATATAGGATTTCTCAGAGATGAATGAAAGAAGGAAATTAGTGGGTTTTGGAGTGGATTGTATAAGAGCGAACAATTTCTATAAAGGTCTCTTTTCTTAAAGTGACAAATATTAGAAAAATGCCCTTGGCTGCACCTACATGAGTCTGGTAATTACAAGTCTCATAAATCGACAAATCTCACATACTGTCAGATGGAGTACGTGAGAAGTACCTGTGTCTTAAAATCTGCTCTTGGTTGGCAGCAGAAGAACCACTAAAGGTCACTCTACTGTTGGAGTTAGGCATGTCATTTACAGTCTTGTCTATTTTCTAGAAGAGGGAAGCTTCATCCTCGTATTGTGTGAAGTGTGATGGCTTTTGGTTTTTATGCCAGGCATGGACTTTAACATTTTTTTTTAAGCTCTTCAATGCTGAAGGAACTTTGGTGGCATAGTGCCTAAGGCATATGAGTGCTAACCAGAGGCCTGGCTATTCAAACCCACCAGCCACTTCTCAGAAGGAACATTGGACAAGCTACTTCCTTAGAGATACCGCCTCGGAAACCCAAGGAGGGGTCACTATGAGTCGAATCGACTTCATGACAACAGTGCTTTTTTTTTTTTTTGGTTTCTTCAATGCTGAGAAAGAATTTGGTGGTCAGAGCTATTGCTGGTGGAGGTGGGACCGTCACTTTCACTTGCATAAAAGTGACTCAGGGAGACAGATGTAGGCAAAGGAGGTGCTCTACCTGATGTTAAAAATTCTCTGAGATGTGTTTTAAACAACTAATTTAAACCACTCCCTTCTCTTTTCCCCACGACCAACAAAGAAGGTAGGGACATGCTCTTCCCATATCTGTTCTTTGCTCTGCCTTTTGATTATACAGATTTCTCTACAAAAATGCTCTTGGCATTTAAATCTCATTTTACTTTTATAAAATTATATAGTGTCTTATCCAGTGCCAAAAGACTCACTCTCTCACAGTTTGAAGGAAGGAATAGAGAAGCTAGCTTGATTTTTGTAGTAGGAGAGTAGTCACCATCATCATCATCCACAAACATGTGTAGACTGCCCACTTTGTGTAATAATATTGCTTCAGTAATAGTAACAATTATTGAAACTTACTTGGAAGTACTTACATTGGGAAAATTCAAGAGACTTTCACAGTTACCATGTAGCACACGTAAGAACAGAGTTTAAATTATACAAGTCTAGCCTAGAACTATTATCAAAATGATGCTTGAGGGCCATCCATGTTTAGGACTTTTCTCAGAAAGACAAATTTTGATGCTCATAAGCTCCTCTAAACAGAGGAAGGGCAGTCTGTCCCCCAAAAGGGAGAGAAGAAGGTTTGGCTGGGTGTGAATGCAGGCAAGTGTGTCATGGTTGTGTGCGAAGTGTGTACAGGAGATGGTGAATAGGAAATCATTCTAGCTGGAGGACATTATTATATTCTCTCTGAAAAAGAACTTGAGATTTTCTACTGAGAGTGAGCCAGTGTAATGGACTTGAAGAGTATGGCTAGTACTCAGAATGTTCTGTAGATTATCCGATGAGTTTTAAAATCTCATTAAATGTAAATTTCAGTAAGTTATAGAACTTAAGTTTTATTCTCTGCCACTTTTTTGTTCTGTGAGATTAAGGATGACTGTAAAATTGTCTAGGTCTGAGAATTTATAAGACAGCATATATGTATGCTTATAGAATGGCAGTACACTGGTTGATACTGAGATGCCTGCTATTTAAAGTGAGATGTAATGCATGATGGCACTGAGGAAGAGGAAGACAGAGAGAGGTACACAGGAAGTACAGACAACAAATATTAATCCTTTTGCATGTACAGTAGTGAGCTGTCAGTGATGGCAAGAATTGATCTACATGTAGATAGATGAGTGAACAAGCTGAATGATCAGGTATATCTAGGCAGGGAGGAGTTGCCCGTGACCATGTATAGAGTTGGCAGATGATGTTTCTACATGTGTATTTGTATATGCTGTAAAAATGTTCAGTTGTATAGTAGAGCTGACAAGGAGTGAGGTTGTATGCTTCTTAGCCACATTCAGCTACCCCGAGTGAGTGAGTACTTGGACCTGTGGGCTCAGAACCATGGTTGCAAGGGACATCAAGCTCAATAGGCATAACTTACTACACAAAAACATTTTTCTCCATCCTACTTAGGTGAGTAGCGACTAGGGCCTTAAAAGTTTGCAAGTGGCCATCTACATGCAACGATGGGCCTTTCTTCATCCAGAGCAAAGAATAATGAAGGAAAGCAAAGATGAACGGATACAATTAGTCCAAGGGACTAGTAGACCATATGATCCTCATCCTATATATCTATGAGACCAGAAGAACTAGATAGTGCCCAACTACCACTGTCAAACACTCGGAGGGAGATTGGTACAAGAGATCCTGGATAGAGTGGGAGAACAATGTGGAACAAAACTCAAGATCATAAAAAAAGTAACTAGGTTTGCTGGTCCAATAGAGCCTGGTAAGACCCCTGAGATGATGGTCCCTAATTACTCTTCAGGTCTGGAACTGAATTCACTCCTGTGGCTTTTAGCCAAATAATAAACAGGCATATGGGGTGAATATTTACATCAGGTAATACACAGACCATGGAGTAATCAATCATGGGAGAATGGAAGGGCAGTATTTGCACAGAAAGGTAGCTGAAGGGAGGGGATGGGAGTGCATGGGAGGGAAGGACACAGGGAAGAGATAACTATGGGGAGAAAGTGGGAAGAGAGCTGTTACAGTCAATGTGGGGAATTGCAGTCAATGTCATGAAACAAAATGTGTATGAACTGCTGTATAGAAAATGAATTTCTTCTGCAAACTTTCACCAAAATCACAATAAAAATAAATAAATAAATAAGTGAGATATAATGTGGTATCGAGATATTGTTTTTACTGTTACATGCTGTCAAGTTGACTCATAGTGACCCTGTGCAGGAAACATCAAAAGAAGATAGAAGGAATACACAGAGTCACTGTACCGAAAAGAATTGGTCGATGTTCATCCATTTCAGGAGGTGGCATATGATCAAGAAACAATGATATTGAAGGAAGAAGTCGAAGCTGCGCTGTCAGAATTGGTGAAGAACAAGTCTCCAGGACCTGGTGGATTACCCATTGAGATGTTTCAAGAAACTGATGCTGTGTTGGAGGTACTCACTCATGAATGCCAAGAAATCTGGAAGAGAACTACCTAGCTAACTTACTGGAAGAGATCTATATTTGTACCCATTCCAAAGAAAGGTAATCACACAAATGTGGAAATTATTGAACAATATTATTAAAACCACACACAAGTGAAATCTTGCTGAAGATAATTCAAAAATGATTGCAGCAGTATATTGACAGAGAATTTCCAGAAATGCAAGCTAGATTTAGAAGAGGATGTGGAATGAGGGATATCATTGCTGATGTCAGAAGGATCTTGACTGAAAGCAAAGAATAGCTGAAAGATGTTTACTTGTGTTTTATTGACTAAGCAAAAACATTTGATTATGTGGATCATAACAAATTATGGATAACAATGAGAAGAATGGCAATTCCAGAACACCTAATTGTGCTCATGAGGAACCTGTACATAAGACCAGGAGGCTATTGTTTGAACAGAACAAGGAGATACTGCATGGTTTAAAATCAGGAAAGGAGTGTGTCAGGATTGTATCCTTTCACATACTTATTCTATCTGTATGCTGAGCAAGTAATCTGAAAAATTGGGGTATAATATGAAAAAGAGCATGGCATCAAGATTGGAGGAAGACTCATTAACAAAACCTGCGATATGCAGATGACACAACTTCGCTTGCTGAAAGTGAAGATGACTCAAAGCACTTATTGATGAAGATTAAAGACACCAATCTGCAGTATGGGTTACACCTCAACATAAAATGAAAACTCTCACAACTGGACCAATAAGCAGCATCACGATGAATGGAGAAAAGATTCAAGTTGTCGAGGATTTCATATTACTTGGTTCCACAACCAACACCAATGGAAACAGCAGTCAAGACATCAGATGATGTATTACACTGGACAAATCTGCTGCAAAAGACCTCTTTCAAGTGCTGAAGAGCAAAGATGTCTCTTTGAAGATTAAAGTGTGCCTAACCCAAGCTATGGTATTTTCAATCACCTGTTATGCCTGTGAGAGCTGGGCAATGAATAAGGAAGAC
>NW_006921740.1:7003196-7032645 GCF_000298275.1 Orycteropus afer afer
GTTGTATAGGTTGCAGATCGGATGGTGTACCAGTCGCTAGGACTGATTGTTTCCATTAATTTTGGTTTTCTTCTTTCTTCTTGATGAGGAGAGAAGAGTTGATGCTTTTGAGTATTGAGTTGCATGGAACTTAATATTATCCACCTTTGGAAAAGCTGGGGATGAAGACCTTCCCAGGCCTCAATGATTTTTTCCTTTACTCTCGGAAGTCTCATGAAGATTGTTGTTGTTAGCTGTTATCAAGTTGACTCCTAACTCAGGCACAATGGGATCACAATGTTGTGTTCCATAGAGTTTGCAATGGCTAATTTTTTGGAAGTAGATTGACAGGTCTTTCTTCCTAATCTGCCTTAGTCTCGAAGATCTACTGAAACCTGTTCATCATCACTGCAACTTGAAAATCTCTAAATGCTCTGAGGTACACTGGTTGGGGACTGAACCCAGATCTCCAACACAGGAGGTAGGAATTCTACCACTGAACCACTACTGCCCTCAGATGGAAGATAAAAAACGCATCGCTATCAAATCACTTCCAACTCACAGTGGTCCTATGGGACAGAGCAGAACTATCTCATAGGGTTTCCAAGCCTGTAATCTTTCCAGACGCAGACGGCCACATCTTTCTTCTATGGAGCTGCTGGTGGGTTTGCTAACCTTTTGGTTAGCAGCCCTGATGGTGCTTAACTACTGTACCATCAGAGCTCAGATGGAAGACAGCAGAGACTATCTCCTCACTGTACCTGTGTGAATGATACAGATCGCTTCTTTTTTCTCTGTTTCCCCAACTGCCTCAGCAGAATTAGACAAGGTACACATTTCTACATATTTCATAAACTCCCAGGATGCTGCATCAGAAACGAAATAATTTTTTATTTTGTAATTTTGTTACAATTTCTCTCTTGCAAAGATTTACATTGAAAGGACTCTTGGCACATAGCTTAGCTATATGTTCACAATTTTAGCAATTTGTCTGCATTTCTATTTTGAATTCAACTATTATCCTTTAGAAGCTTCTCATGTCATCAAAAAAAAATCCCACCTCTTCTCTTTTCCACAGCTATAAAAAGAACAGAAGTAGATATTGCTATTCAGTAAGCAATGGGTATCATTAGCTCAGCATATCAGAAATCCTCTGAATATGGAAGGATTTCTTCAGAAGTGATATAAAAATGAGAGTGTTTAGCAAAGGTTACCATTGTCATCAGCATTTCATTCCAAAAAAAGAATTTGGAATTCTTAAATTTCTCACTTCTCTTTTAATAAAGTGCTAAGGAGAGGAAGCTTAATGTCAATACTTGTTAAAACACATTTTTCTTTCTAGAGCAGCAGCATGGACATCTGGGTAATAAGACAAATGAAAATTTAGGAGGACTGGGTTCTTTCAAACTCCACTACTGTCTGACCTTAGTTATACTGTTTACCCTCCCAGAGCCTCAAGTTCCCAATCTATAAAGTTGGACTCATAATGATCTTGCATTTATACACTCCTTTGAGGATTATAAAGGGAACATACTGTATAAACCAGGAACTTTTTATTCTTTATAGTTTTCAGCTGAGAGTATTACTAGCTAGGGTTCAGAATAGATCAGTGAGGGGTTAGGAAACAGGATTTTAAAAGAAAGGTTAAACTAAAAGTTGTGGAGAAAGCATATCTATATATTAACTTAATATAATCCCTTTGGCTTTCAATATATGTTTGGAAATGTTTGTATGGGAAAAATCTAATGGCTCCAATTCACTCTGAGAAGATGTGAGATTACCATCTTATATTACTACACACACACACACACACACACATATTTTAAACAAAAAATACATTGGACGACTGATTTTTTTAAAATTGAAATATAATCTATGTACAGTGAATTGCACAGAAGTAAAGTGACATGGGTCAATGCATTTTTTTTTTTCAGAGTTCCCTCCCTGCCCCTCCCACCCCTAGTAACCAACAAAGAAAGTTTCCTTCCATATATAAACCTTTCCTTGACTTTTTATAATAACAAACTAATACTATATTTATCCTTCTGTGATTGACTTATATCACTGAGCATAATGTCCTCCAAGTTCATCCATGTTATGTGGTGTTTTGCAGGTTCTATATTATTTCTTAGTGTCACATTGTATTCCATTGTGTATGTGTACTGTAGTTTGCTTATCCATTCTTCTGTTGATGGGCACCTAGGTTGTTTCCATCTTTTTGCTATTGTAAATAGTGCTGCAATGTGGACAACTCATTTTTATCTCTCTGAACGTCCTCACTATATCAATTGAAGTTTGACTGTCTGTGTTATAATGTAGCTATAGTTGATTTGTAGAAGTCCCTAGTAGGATAAAGCATAAGAAGTTGTATTTTCAGAGCAAATGTTAATTATCTTCGTTTAACATAATAAAAACCCTCACTGATATCCCTGCTATCAATTCCCAGTTCTATACCAAAGGGAGCTTTCAACAAGGGTAGTGTTGATGCAGTCTTCAGGGTTCCTGTAGCATTTGGAAACAACAGAAGTGTTGTCTAAAATATATCATTTTCCACATTGTTGTTGTGTTGTTATGTGCCGTTGAGTCGGACCCAACTCATAGCAGCCCCTCCTTGGGTTTCCTAGGCGGTATCACTACGAAAGTAGATTGCCCAGCTTCCTTCTGAGGAGTGGCTGGTAGGTTTGAACCGCCAGCCTTCTGGTTAGCAGTCAAGTGCCTTAGGCACTATGCAAAGTTAAACCTAAACTAAATGTGATCAAAGTGAGAGAGAATCATTTGGAGATGAACAGACAACACTAAATAAAAATTGAAAAGGATTTCATAAGGCTTCTGGGTTATATGATTGTGACTTGCAACCCAGATGGTTCGACCACCTATCTACTCAACAGTTATGGGTGGAACAACTCTAGGTGCTAGCAAAAAGCCAACTGTCTGTATATACAAAGAAGTCCACTATTAAAAGAAAAGGTTAACTAAATGAACACTAGAGAATCATCATTTGGGCGCAAAACCTTAGAGTAGTAGAAATGCTGAGGCCTTTAATAAATAAAATACTCAAGGAGAAGTACTGGTTAGAAAGGTAAAGAAAATTGTGGAAAAGAGAAAGGGAATGACAGAGAATGGAAGATATTTAGATTTTGATAATTTCTGAAAAACTGACAGCAGAATATTGAGAATTGCTAGAGTGTTTTTGGGAGCTCTGATGGTGTAGTACCTAAGGCATTTGACTGCTAACCAGAAGGCTGGTGGTTCAAACCCACTAGCCAGTACTCAGAAGGAAGATTGGGCAATCTACTTCCATAGAGATAGCCTCGGAAGCCCAAAGAGGGGTAACTATAAGTCTGATTTGACTCGACGGCAGTGAGTTTGGTTTTTTTAAAAAATGTTTTTTGCATTATTTTGTGATGTTGTTGTTGTTGTTGTTATTTGCCGTTGAGTCGGCCCAGACTCATAGCGACCCCTCCTTGGGTTTCCGAGGCAGTATCACTACGGAAGTAGGATTGCCCAACCTTCCTTCTGGGGAGTGGCTGCTGGGTTTGAACTGCCAGCTTTCTGGTTAGCAGTCAAGTGCCTTAGGCACTATGCTAGCAGAGCTCCTTATTTATTTATTTTTTAAACACATGTTTTATGGAATCATACTTGTTTTTTTTTAAAAAAAACTTGTGGAATTTTCCTTTCCTATATATTTTTAAGGATAGGATCTAGAGCTAATATTGGTCATAGATGGCTCCAAACACAAATATCAACTGGCTTGAGGCATTAGGGAGTGGTGGAGACTGTGGTGTAGTGTCATCTTCTGCTTCTGTTTGGAGGGAAGAGAACAGGCTTTCAGACCTCTTCAGTTTAAATTTCTTGGGCATAGATACATTTCATTGTGATGTTCTTTATCTCTTTAGGATAAAATTCAATTTGACTTTTTTTTTTTCCCCAAACAAATAGATGACCTGAGAAAAACGGGCATCTTGTGAACAAACATGTTTTAAGGCCTAAAAAGTTCAACTCTTTTCCATAATGACACTTTCTCTGTGAGCATTTGGTGCTCTATTGCTGATTCTAGGCAGCATAAACTTTGTACAGTTGACATTTTCTGACTCAACTCCTGCTATAATTGAAATTACTTTATTAAACAAGCTTGAATCATTTCAATTACTTCGTGGCCTGGAGTGCTGGTGGCATACATGATGACTACATGCTGATTAAATTAGAGCTCGTACACCCCAGAAAGATGTGCATACCAGAAAATGGCTTTCTTTTTCTTCAATATAAAAAAGCCCTCTCTAATTCATATTCACTGGATAGATCCCTTTGGGTTGTATATTAATATTCATAAGATAAACCACATAGCTAAAGCAGAAGATTAAAGTCAAGTCTCTTAATAAAGAAGCAAGAGTAATGACTACAGTAAAATTTCCAAAAATGCCATTATCCCCCTGAAGAGTGAACACTACTACTGTACATGTGTTGGAGCTGAGCAAGAGAACAATAAAAAATGAATTACTGCAGTGATTTGGATTTTAAAATCCGCTAGAGAGAAATGAGCAAACACAAACACTTAGACTAGTAGAAAAGAATATCAGGATCAGAGGGCTGGGCAAAGCAACAGCTTAAGAGTAGAGTTAAACCCATCCTCTTTTGATACTAGAATAGATTTGTACTATAGGAAACGATATTAAAAATTACCTCTGTTAATTAGACTATATGACTTTCTCTTTGATTCAGTGCTGAATTCTGAGGACACATAATTAATTGTAGTGCTGCCCCAGTTAATTCCTTTTAGCTTATCTACTCTATTTTGGTTCTTCCTTGACCAACTCTGTTGACCTCTACTTGATGAGAAGACAAATTTACACACGCATCGATATTGCTCTTTCCCTTCCTCCTTTCCTTTCTTCCATAGATATTTCCGGAGTGCCCGTTTTGTGTCTGATACATTTTCAGGAACTAGAAATCCAGCAATTAGCAGACGAAGCTCCTGCCTTGATGAAGCTTACACTTGTGGGAAAACAGACAATAAATATGTAGTAATACAACAAACATAACAAATAAATAATGAAAGAACAACTGCTGTCAAGTAGATTTGACACACGATGATCCTATGTGTTTCAGTTTATAACTGCCCTCCACAGCGTTTTGGGAGCAAACCACCAGGTCTCTCTTTTGAGGTGTCTTTAAGTGGATTTAAACCACAAATTTCTGGGTTGTTGTCTAGTACTTAACTGTTTCTATCACCAGGGACTCCTAAACTAACAATCAATAACATAATTTCAGCTCATGAGAAGTGCTGTGAAGGAAACCATGCAGATAAGGTTTTAGAAGCAACTTGTTTTATTTTGGTGGGGGGGGGATTGTGCTATTGTAAATAGGGAATCAGAGAAGCCATCTATAAGGTAGAGGCATTTAAGAAGAAAATGCTTACATACTAACACCATTATAACAAAAATTTATTTTTGTATTATACTTCAGAGTTTACAGGCACTTTCAAAGAAAATATATCATTTAATTCTCATATCAATCTTGTGAGATCAGAATTATGAACTCAATTTTCTAAATGAAGCTAAGAAAGCTTAAGTGACTTGCCCCAAATTATATAGCCAGTAAATGGCAAGACTTAGGTCCATGGCTTATATTACAAAGATTTTATTGTGACAAAGAAAATTAGGGTCTTTAAATAAAACTTAAAATCCTGCTACTACAGAAGTATCATTTTTTGCAAAGCTTTCAGTCTCTGTGTGTGCGTGCATGTGCGTGAATGTGTGTGTAGTGATTCAGAAAGAGTTGAACACTTTCAAAAATTTATCATTCAGTAACTAGATTGTACATTAGCATTTTGGTCAAAACCAATTTACGAAAGAACTGTGATAGTCATTTCTATAATTTACAAATATTCGAGATTGCCCTTCATGTTACAAGGCATATGTTAATCCTGTAGTCTAGTTTGTTCCAAAAACTTTTTTTTAGCATATCCCAGTAAGATGATAAAATAGCAGCCTCAGTGCAGTCCTTTATTTTTTCCTGACTGCAATGAAGAAGACCACAGATGTGGGGTTCTTGTCATAACTTACATGAACACTGAATGTGTCTATAATCTAGTTGACTTATTAAAGCATTCAATTAATTTTGAATTACACTGTACTTTGCATGGTGGCCATCAATTTCTACCTAAGTTTATTTTTAATTAACCTTTGTTTTTAGTTGCCTTTGAGTCAGCTCCAGCTGTTGTATAACAGAACGAAGTATTGCCTGCTCCTACATCGTGTCCACGGTCTTTGATATGTTTGAGTCCATTGTTGCAGCTATTGTGTCAATCCATCTCATTGAGAGTTTCCCTTGTTTTTCCTGATTCTCTACTTGACCAACCATGATATCCTTTTCTAGTGGTTGGTCTTTCCTGATGACATGTCACAAGTCTGAAAGCCAACATATCACTGTCCTCAGTTCTAAGGGGCATTCTGGTTGTATTTTTTCTGAGACTGATTTGCACATTTTTCAGGCATGCCATAATTCACTAAACGGTTCAATTATTGAATATGGATTTTCTTACTCCAAGCCATTAGTATGTTGGTGTTGTTATGTGCTGTCATGTCGACTCTGATGCATAATGACCCTATGGACAACAGAACGAAATACTGCCTGGTCCTGAACCATCCTCACAATCCAGCTGTAGCTAAAGTTCATTGCTGCAGCTACTGTGTCAGTCCATCTCATTAGGGTCTTCCCCTTTTTCTCTAACCTTCTACTTTACTGAGCATGATATCCTTCTTCAGAGACTGTTCACTTCTGACGAAATGACCAAAGTAGGTGAAATGAAGTCTGGCCATTCTCACTTCTAAGAAGCATTCAGGCTGCACTTCTTCCAGGACTGATTTGTTAGTTCATCTGGCAGTCCATGGTATTTTCAATATTCTTTGCCAACCCCATAATTCAAAGACTTCAACTCTTCTTCAATCGTTCTTATTCATTTTCCAGCTTTCACATACATATAAGGTGATTTGGTTTGGCACACCTTAGTCTTCAAAGTGACATCTTTGCTTCTTAACACTTAAAAGAGGTCTTTTGCAGCAGATTTGCACAGTGAAATATGACGTCTGATTTCTTGACTGCTGCTTTTATGGGTGTTGATTGTATATCCAAAGTAAAATGAAACCATGACAACTTCAATCTTTTCTCCATTTATCATGATGTTGTTTATTGGTCCAGTTATGAGAATTTTTGTTCTCTTTATGTTGAGGTGTAATTCATAATGAAGACTGTAGTCTTTGATCTTCATCACTAAGTGATTCAAGTCGCCTTCACTTTCAGCAAGCAAGGTTGTGTCTTCTGCACATTACAAGTTATTAGTGAGTCTTCTTTCACTCCTGATGGCAAGTCCTTCTTCATGTAGTCCAATTCCTCAGATTATTTGCTCAGCATACATATTGAATAAATTATGGTGAAAGGATACAACCCTGACACAGGAACATCCTTCCTGATTTTAAACCATGCAGTATTCCCTTGTCTGTTTGAATGACAGCCTCTTGATCTATGTTTAGATTCCTCATGAACACAATCAAATGTTTTGAAATTCCCATTCTTCTCAATGTTATCCATAATTTGTTACGATCCGCTCAGTCAAATGTCTTTGCATAGTCAATGAAATGCAACTAAAAATCTTTCTGGTATTCTTTGCTTTCAGTCAAGGTCCATCTGACAGCAGCAATGATATCCCTTGTTCCATGTCCTTTTCTGAATCCAGCTTTAATTTCTGGAAGTTCCATGACAATACACAGCTGCAGCCATTTAAACTTACCTTGAGCAAAATTTTACTTGCATGTGATATTAACAATATTGTTTGATGTTTTCCACATTCTCTTGGATTACCTTTCTTTGGAATGGGCACAAATATGAATCTCTTCCAGTCAGTTGGGCAGGTATCTGTGTTCCAAATTTCTTGGCCAAAATGACTAAGATTTTCCACCAATTCCTTCAGTGCAGCTTGGACTTCTTCTTTCAATACCATTGGTTCTTGAGCATATGTTACCTCATGAAATGGTTGAACATTGACCAATTCTTTTTGGTACATTAACGCTGTGTATTCCTTCCATCTTTTTCTGATGGTTCCTGCAAAGTTTAATTTCCTGCCCCAGAATCCTTCAATATTACAATTCAAGGCTGCAGTTTTTCCTTCAGTACTTTCAGCTTTAGAAATGCCAAGTGTGTCCTTCCCTTTTGGTTTTCTAACTTCAGGTCTTTGCATATTTCATTATAATACTTTACTTTGTCTTCTTAAGCCACACTTTGAAATAGCCAGGGCCATATTTTCCAAATACATTTGCTTCTTCTTTGTTTCCAACTGTTGCATTCCAGTCCCCAGTGCTATCAATTCATCTTGATTATATGTTTGGTCAATTTCAAGCTGTAGAAGTTGGTAAAAATCTTCACTTTCCTCATCTTTGGCTTTAGTGCTTCATGCATAAATTTGAATAATAGTAGTATTAACTGGTTTTCCTTGTAGGCATATGGGTATTATCCTATCACTGACAGCATTGTACTTCAGGATAGAACTTGAAATGTTCTTTGTGATGATGAATGCAAGACCATTCTTCTCCAATTTGTCATTCCTGGCATAGTAGATCATATGATTTTCTGATTCAAAATAGCCAAAACAAGTCCATTTTAGCTTACTAATGACTAGGATATTGATCTTTATGAGTTCCATTTCATTTTTGACAACTTCCAATTTTCCTAGATTTCTACTTCTTACATTCCACATTCTGATTAGTAATGGATGTTTGCAGCTGTTTCTTCTCATTTTGATTCATGCCCATTCTGCAAATGAAAGTCCCAAAAGCTTTACTCCATCCGTATCATTAAAGTTGACTCTAGTTTGAGGGTGAGCTCTGGTAGTGTTGTGCCTAAGGCACTTGACTGCTAACCAGAAGGCTTGTGGTTCAAACCCACCAGCCACTCTTTGGAAGGAAAATTGGGCAATCTACTTCTGTAGTGATACTGCCTTGGAAACCCACCGAGGGGTCTCTATGGGTTGGGTCCAACTCGACGGCACATAACAACAACAACAACTAGTTTGAGGAGGCAGCTCTTCCTCAGTAATATCTTGAGTGCCTTCAGACTTGAGGGTCTCATCTTCTGGCACTATATCAGATGGTGTTTCACAGCTATTCATAAAGTTTTCATCCTGCCAGTTTGTTGTACTATGGTTGCTTGTGTGTTGCTGTGAGCCTGGAAGCTATGCCACTGGTATTTCAAATACCTATAGGGTCACTGATAGTGGACAGAACTTCTGGACTAAGACAGACTGGGAAGAAGGATGGGGCCATCCACTTCTGAAAAAAATTGACCACTGAAAGTCTAATGAATAGCTATTAGTATGTTGTTGTCATTGTTGTTAGGTGCTGTTAAATTGGCTCTGACTCATAGTGACCCTATGTACAATCGAAACACTGTCCAGTCCTGCACCATCCTTACAATCCTTGCTATGCTTGAGCCAATTGTTGTAGCCACTCTGTCAATACATTTTGTTGAAGGTCTTCCCCTTCTTCACTGACTCTCTGCCTTACCAAGCATGATATCCTTCTTCAGAGAATGGTCCCTTCTGATGACATGATCAAAGTAGGTGAGAGGAAGTCTGGCCATCCTTGCTACTAAGGAGCATTCCGACTGCACTTTTTCTATGACAGATTTGTTCGTTCTTCTGACAGTCCATGGTATCTTCAGCATTCTTTGCCAATACCACGGTTCAAAGGCATCAACTCTTCTTCAGTCTTCCTTATTCATTGTCCAGCTTTCACATGCATATGAGGTTATTGAAAATGCCATGGTTTGGGTTAGGTGCACTTTGGTCTTCAAAGAGACATCCTTGCTTCCTAACACTTTAAAAAAGAGGTTTTTTTTTTTTTTTCAGCAGATTTGCCCAGTGTAATACAACATCTAATTTCCTGACTGCTTCTTCCATGAATGTTGATTGTGGATCCAAATAAAATGATATCCCTGACAAATTACAGGTAAAAATCTTTCCAATATTCTTTGCTTTCAGCTGGGATCTATCTGACCTCCATAATAACATTCCTCCTTCCATGCCCTCTTCTGAATCCAGTTTGCATTTCTGTAATTTCCCTGTCAAAATACTGCTGCAATCATTTTTTAATTATCTTGAGCAAGATTTTACTTGCGTGTGATATTAATGATATTGTTTGATAATTTTCACATTTTGTGGGATCACCTTTCTTTGGAATGTGCACAAATATAGATCTCTTGCAGTCAGTTGGCCACATAGCTGTCTTCCGAATTTCTTGGCATAAAGGAATAAGTCCTCCAGTGCTGCATCTGCTTGTTGAAACATCTCACTGGGTATCCCATCAATTCCTGGAGCCTTGTTTTTTGCCAATTCCTTCAGTGCAGCTAGGACTTTTACCTTCAATATGATTGGCTCTTGATCATATGCTACCTCCTGAAATAGTTGGATACAGACCAATTCTTTTGGTATAGTTACTCTGCGTGTTCCTTTCATCTTCTTCTGATGCTTCATGCATTATTCAATATTTTCCCATAGAATCCTTCAATATTGCAACTCGAGGCTTGAATTTTTTCTTCAGTACTTTCAGCTTGAGAAATGCCAAGTACGTTCTTCCCTTTTGGTTTTCTAACTCCAGGTCTTTGGACATTTCATTATAATTCTTTACTTTGCCTTCTTGAGCTTACCTTTGAAATCATCTGTTCAGTTTTTTTATTTCAGCATTTCTTTGACTCACTTTAGCTACTCTCCATTCAAGAGCAAGTTTCAGAGTCTCTTCTGACATCTACTTTGGTCTTTTCTTCTTTCTTTCTTTTTAAATGTCCTTTGCTTTCTTCATGTATGATGTTCTTGATGTCATCCCGCAACTTGTCTGGTCCTCAGTCATTGGTGTTCAGTGCATCAAATCTGTTCTTAAGATGGCATCTAAATTCAGGTGGGATATAATCAAGATTGTATTTTCATTCTCATGGACTTATTTTATTTTCTTTAGCTTCAACTTGAACTTGCATAGGAGCTGTTGATGGTCTGTTCCACAGTCAGTTCCCGGCCTTGTTTTGACTGATGATATTGAGCTTCTTCATTGCCTTTTTCCAAAGATGTAGTCAATCTGATTTCTGTGTATTGCATCTGACAAGGTCCACATGTATAGATGCTGTTTGGTTTGTTGGAAAAAGGTACTTTCAAGGAATAAGTGGTTGGTCTTGTAAAATTCTATCATGCGATCTAAAGTGTCATTTCTATCATCAAAACCACATTTTCCAACTGTTGATGATTCTTCTTTGTTTCCACCACTCATCTGCCAGTTTGTCATACTGTGGAGCCTTGTGTATTGCTGTGACGCTGGAGGTTATGCTGGTGTTATTTCAAACTCCAACAGGGTCATCTATCATAGGTAGGTTTCAGCAGAGCTTTCAAATGAAGACAGACTTGAAAGAAAGATGGGGCCTTTCAGTTCTGAAAAAACTGGCCACTGAAAGCCTTATAAGTAGCACTTATGAAACATTGTCTAATATATTATTGGAAATCTCTATGAATAGCCCTTAAATATTGTCTGATACAGTGCCTGAAGTTAAGCCCTTCAGGTCTGAAGGAACTCAAGATACCACTGGGAAAGAACTGTCTCCTCAAAGTAGAATTGACCTTAATGACATGGATGGAGTAAAGCTTTTGGGACCTTCATTTGTTAATGGGTCATGATTCAAAATGAGAGGAAATGGTGGCAAACATTTATTAATTGTCAGAAAATGGAATGTACTAAGAATAAATCTAGGACAATTGGAAGTTGTCAAAAATGAAATGGAATGCATAAAGACCAATATCCTAGTATTAGTGAGCTGAACTGGACTGGTATCAGCTATTTTGAATCAAACAAGCATGTGATTTACTATGCTAGGAATGATGAATTGAAGAGGAGTGGTGTTGCATTCATTGTCAAAAAGATTTCAAGATCTATCCTGAAGTACAATGTTGTCAGTGACAGGATAATATCCACAAGCTTACAAGGAAGTCCAGATACTACTACTATTATTCAAACTTATGCACCAACTACTAAAGCCAAAACAGATGAAATTGAAGATTTTTACCAATTTCTGCAGTTTGAAATTGACACAACATGCAATCAAGATGTATTGATAATTATTGGTGATTGTAATTATAGCTGTTAGTATGTTGTTGTTGTTGTTGTTGTTAAGTGCCGTCCAGTCGAACCTGACTCATAGCCACCCCTCCTTGGGTTTTCGAGGCAGTATCACTATGGAAGTAGATTGCCCCATCTTAGCATTGTCACCACTTATTAAACCAATTACCTCACCTCCAAAAGCTCATCTTGCATCTGTCAGAACTCAAAGCATTGCTTCTTTATTTGCGTTTTCTTTGAGGTTTTTCTATCAACATGAAAACATGTCTCAGGCAAAGGGACATGCAAAGACTTGGAGTTGAACATTTAGACAGTGAAGGAACAGAGGGATGAAAGGTGAAGATTGAACAGGTTATAGAGAGAAACCCAGTCTGGAAGAGCCTTGCTGTCATGCCCAGGAGTGTAAGATTTATTCTTTAGATGATGTGGAGACATTGAAATGTGTTACTCTGATGTGGAGACATTGAAATGTGTTACTCAAGGCAAGGCCACATTAACTTAGTTATTAGAGTAGTTTGCATATGTAACCATTGTTTTAACTTGTTGTCTTACACATTTTGTGAGAATCTTGTTGTGTTTACTACATTTGAAAGTATTATGCTCATCCCTGAATCATATTAATAGATGCACTACAAGGTTATTTATCCCTTTACTTCTAAGCACAGTTTTTTTTTGTTGTTGTTGTTGTTTCTGTAGGAATTTGACAAGCTCTGACAATAAATATTCATGTTTTTGAATGAATTTTCCAACTACTTTAGGAGATCAGCACATCCATGTGTTTGAGAATGCTAATTCTATATTATCTTAGCAGGCCCCATTTTTCCTTTTTTCATTCTCTCATCTTTTTAGGAAACAACAGTTAAAGTCAGTGCTGTACAAAAATTAGAAAACAGAAAACATATACTCAGTATTATTATTTGGATTCATACTGTTTAAAACTACAGTCTTGAAAAAGATTGAAAAATTGGATTTCAGTATTGAACACTGACTGAACAGTAGGTACCTTCCTGTGGAGATTAATATTTTGTTCTGTTTGAGGAAAAGAATGATTTATAAAGTATGTTGGGTTGAGTGTTAAGGGACTTGAGCTTTTATAATGACTTCACCACATACTAATAGTTGTAATTTATTTAATTTATTAGGCCAGGCTATCTATCTATCTATACACACATATATACACACACACACATGTGTGTGTGTGCATATATATATATATATATAGAGAGAGAGAGAGAGAGAGAGAGAGAGAGAGAGAATCTGTATAGTGACCCTATAACATACGTATTATCTTCATTCCAAACTGAGGAAATCAAGGGCTAGAAAGGTTCAGAATTTTGTCCCAGATCACATACGAAAGACAAAACCTGGCTTTGAACCAGGTTTGTCTGATTCCTAAGACATTGTTTTTAACCCTGTCTCCCAGCTCCTCTTATTTCAGCAAGTCTCCTTCAGGCAAATCATTTAACTTCTGTGAACTTCAGTTTCTGCATCTATAACATTAAGAAGTTGGACTAAATTACCTCCAAAATTTTTAGCTTCATCATTTCATAAAAAATGTCCCTCTGAGATATTGCTAATTGCTGGCAATACTATTACTTAAGTGAGATAATTATTTTGTTTGTTTTTCAGAAATCATTTTCTTCATAGGAAATGATAAGGGATCATGGTTGCTGAACAAGCCTATTGTGAATGATAAATATATTGTTGGTGGGTGCTGTTGCATTGATTCTGACTTACAGCAACCCTGTGTGAAAGAGTATAACCGCACCGTTGGGTTTCCGAGGCTGTAATGTTTACAAAAGTAGATTGCCAGGTCTTTCTACTGGGGAGCCGCTGGGTGGGTTCAAACTGCCATCCTTCTGGTTAGCAGCTGAGCACTTAACCATTGCACCACCAGGACCCCTTGAGGAGAAGCATAGAAATTTAAGAAGTGCAGATATTGGAGCTGAAGTAGCTGGATGCCAATCCTAGCACTGATGCTCACTAGCTGGGGGAATGAGGACAAACCATTTAGCATTTCTGAACTCCTATTTCATTGTCTGTAAAACTGCAGAGTCGTCTAAAATTAGAGATATTGTTTCCAAAATGTTAGACTATCATTGCTGTTCAGTAAATATTATTATATATTTTATCATTATATGATATAATTATTATTATCATGGACATAATTGTTATTATCAGACCCACAACATTAATGATCAAGAAAAGGGAAACAACTTGTTATGGTTTTATTTTGATATCCATTCAGAAAGGGTCTGAATTGGAGAATTGGGTCCCACATGAAACTTTAGGCCAGAGCTAGGTGGACAGACAATAAATAGTTGAAAATGATATTCATACAGTCAACAAATATTAACTGAACACCTACTTTGTGGCAGTTATTATTTAAATGATGCATTTAACAATGAAACAAAGTGCTCTCACAGGCTAACATTTTAGGGAACACGACAGAAATAAACCAACAAGAACAAAGCAGAGTAAAGACAGAGCATGTGGGTTTCTATGGGGAGATTTTTTAAATATATAATTATATATATAATTTATATGTATATATTTTGTTGTTAGGTGCCTTCGAGTCATCTCCAAGTCATAGCAACCCTATGTACAGCAGAACTAAACACTGCCCGGCCTTGTGCCAGCTCCACAATCCCCTCTATATGTGGGCCCATTGTTGCAGCCGCTGTGTCAATCCATCTCGTTGAGGGCCTTCCCCTTTTTTGTTGACCCTCCACTTTACCAAGCATGATATCCTTCTCCAGCAAATGGTCCCTTCCATGAGATAATGTTTTACATATAATGAATTCTCTGATTAGATGACATTTGAGGAGAGACCTAAGGTGAGTGAGGAAGCAAGCCATGCAGACACCTAAGGAAGAAAATTCCAGTCAAAGGGACCTGTGCCAAAGTTCTGAGGTAGAGACTAAGGTGCAGACTGAGGGGCTTCAATGCTTAAAGAAGAGCAAGGAAACCAATGTAGGTAAATCAGAGTGAGTCTGGGAAGAATATTAGGGGATGACAAGGAAGTAGCAATGGCCAGATTATGTTGGGCTGTATGAACAAAAAAAAAAAAATTCACTGCCACCAAGTCGATTCTGACTCATAGTGACCTCCTTGGGTTTCCAAGGCAGTAAATCTTTATGGAAGTAGATCGTCCAGTCTTCCTTCCATGGAGTGGCTGGTGGGTTTGGACTGCCAACTTTCTGGTTAGCAGTCAAATGCCTTAGGCACTATGCCACCAAAGCTCCTTGTTGAGCTGCATAGGATATTATAATAAAGTTTTTGGCTTTTCCTCTGAGAGAGACAGGAAACCATCAGAGAGATTTATGCAGTGCAGTGACGTAATCTGCCTAATATAAGGGTACTCTGGCAGCTATATTGATAATGGAGGGAAGAGTGGAAGCAAGGAGACAAGTTAGGAGGTCACTGAAATAAATGTAATATGTTTCCGTACAATACATGGCAATAACTCAGATGGATTTAACTTGAGTGGGCATAGTAAGAAGTGATTGGGTCCTGGGTAAATATCCAAGGCACAGCTGAAAGGGTTTGCTGATGAATTGGAAGTAGTGCATGTAAGAAGGTGAAGAGTCAATAATGACACTGAAGTTTTTAGCTTGAGCAACTGGAAAGATATAGCTATCATTTATTGAGAAGAGGAAGACTATGAGAAGAGTAAATTTATCAGCAGTGATGGGTTAGCAATCAGTAGTAGTTCAGTACTGAATATGTTAAACTTGAGAAATCATTAGATATACAAATGAAGATCCCAAGTAAGAAGCTGAATAAGTGGATGTGGAATTCGAGGTGAAAGGAAGTTTTAGAGATCAATATTTGGGTAATATTAGCATGTTGTTGTTAGGTGCTGTTGAGTCAGTTCCAATTCATAGTGACCCTGTGTACAACAGAACGAAATACATGAATGGAAAACATGGTCCTGTGCCATTCTCACAGTCCTTGTTAGGCTTGAGGTCATAATTGCAGCCACTGTGTCAATCCCTTTCATTGAAAGTCTTCCCCGTTTTCAATGACCATCTACTTTACCAAGCATGATTTCCTTCTCCCAGGATTGGTCCCTGCTGACAACATGACCAAAATACAAGAGACGTATAACAAACATGTTGATAGTAGTTAAAGACATGGAACTGAATCAGATTACATAGGAACTGAGCGTTGATAGAGAAGAAGGGCTGAGCCCTGGGGCATGCCAAAGTTTGGATAGAAAAGGGTATTGATAAGGAGTAACCAATAAAGTAGGAGACCTAGAAGAGTGCGCTTGGAAGCTAAATAAAGAATATGTTTCAGGGAGGAGGAGCTATGTTGTGTAAGATGGGGACTGGAAAATTACCAGTGGGTTTTACAGCATGGAAACTGTTGACAGCTCTGACAAGGCTGGATACAGTGGAGTATTAGGGTCTTACAGTGAGTTTGAGGGATGTGGGAGCTGGCCAGGGACAAATGAATGACCACAGACAACAGTGTTTTAGAACAAACTATTTATTGGGGGCAATGCTTTGACAGGTTTCCATGTAAGTTCAGTCCCTTGCAGTAGGAGCCCTTTCAAAGGTGAGCAGTGCAGGGGGCCAGCAAAAGGGGGAGAGGACAAGGGAACTCCTGAGGGAGAGAAAAGGAAGCAGCAGGGAAGATTTATGTATCTAGATGATGTCCCTCAGCACCAAGGTGGAGCATCTCTGGGTCAGAGAACTTGGAAGAGCAGCAGCAGTGTGGTGTCTTTATAACTACAGGGCTTTTCCAGCACATGTTGTGCACAATTTTGTGTGGTGTGCAAAGAAGGGAAACTTTAAAAGGCTAAAAATCTGCTTATTTGTGCTATTTTTTAAAACAATTGGGTGTGTAAAACTTTGAGTTTGATGCCAGCAGGCTTTTTGGGCTAACAGGCTTCAGCCTGTTAAGAAGTAATAAATGATTTGGGACCAATACACAGAGTCTATGCTTGGATCATTTATTTAACAGGTCTAAATCCTGACTGGAGTAAATTCAAGGGATTGAGAGGAGATAGGGTGATTAGAACTTTTTTGAAGAGCTTTTCTGTTAAGGGGAATAGACAACAAGGAACTAGTTGGAAGGAACATGTGAGGTCCAGGGAAGATTTTACAGGTATGGTGATGGGAATGATCTGATTGAGACTGAAAAAACTGATGATGCAGGAGAGACAGAGAGAGAGAGAGAGAGAGAGAGAGAGAGAAAGACATAAAGAGAGAATTGCAGGATGTTCCTGAGTAGCTGAGAGGATATAACCTGGAATAGGTACTCATGTAGTTCAGGGAGTTAATCAGATTGCAGAAAAGAAATCAAGGGGTCTATAAGGACATAACGATGTCATGAAGATTGTGCAGGATTAGGCACCATTTGCTTCTTTTATACATAAAGTTGCCATGAGTTGGAGCCAACTTGATGCCCACTAACAACAACATAAAAAATAAAGATATGGACATAACTACTTAGACAGAAACAAGAGACTTCATTAGCTGGGATAGCTTTGTGACTTCAACACAGAGGCTTTTATATCCTTGCTGTGCAAGCAGACTCTAATCCTGGGTTTGCAATGAACTGGGAGGCCCAAGGGATAAGACACAATGGAGTATTTGATTATCTCCAGGAATGCTTGGGCAGGGAGTTCTGGATTCCTGCTGCCTTGCTGAAAATGCATCAACACTCTCTTGGTCAGATGGTATTCTTTTACCACCCTTAGAGTTCACTTCCTACTTGTAAGTTTCTTGAGGGCAGGGGCAATACCATATATCTGTTTATATCTTCCTCCAGCTCCTACAGTGCTTTGTACACAGTGCCTGCCAAATGTTTATAAAGTTGAATTGAAGAAACTCGTCAATAACTGAATGAATTTACATTGGGCCAAGGTAACAAATGGAAAAGTAGAAAATTGAGCCTGTCAGGCACAACCCAGATGACTGATTTCTTTTCAATGAATTGAATTTGACTGCACTGATTAGAGTAGTTATCTAGAGACTGAAATCAGGCTTCCTGGACAGATGTGCAGTGAATGACCTCTTCCATTTACCAAAGAGTATTTGAAGCCTTTCTTCTCAGCTTCTTTATGTTTCAGTGACAACAATGTGCTTTTACTCCTAAGTAACAAAACATCTCTATTTTCTTTTAGCAAATCAGGCCAATTGCTGTTATTCTTACCAACATCATTCTAAATTGTGGGGTGGGAGGAGTAAGATCCAAAGTAAAGAATTTTGAAGATGGAGCGGAGCCTTGGATGTGAGTTCTGTCTCATTTTTATCAGCTCTGAGATTTGGGGCAAGACCCCTTGTCTTCTGAGCTTCAAAGTCCTGTGCTATAAATGATAATAATACTTATTCTATTGACTTCGTGGGATTACAGTGCGGATCAAAGGAAAATGCTCTGTGGAAAGGAAAAGGTAAAGTACAGCAGATGTTACTTTGCTGGGTTTGTTGTTGTTGTTATGTGTCGTCGAGTCAGACCCTACTCATAGAGACCCCTCCTTGGGTTTCCAAGGCAGTATCACTACGGAAGTAGATTGCCCCATCTTCCTTCCGAGGAGTGGCTGGTGGGTTTGAACCGCCAGCTTTCTGGTTAGCAGTCAAGTGCCTTAGCCTCTATGCTACCAGAAACTTTGCTGGGTTAGTGGACAGGATTTCAGGTGTGTTTGGGAATTTCCTGAAATTGAATGTAAACTTTTGCATTTAGATATTTTTGTATTTCTTCCCTAGATTCTCAAAGGATTTTCAAAGGGTTTTGTGATGACACTGCTCTATAGTGCCTGAAACTATTTGCTCTATGTTATAAGAGTCCTAATGGTGCAGTGGTTAAAATGCTTGGCTGCCAACTGAAAGGTTGATGGTTCAAACCCACCAGCCATTTGGCAGGAGACAGGTGGCAGTCTGCTTCTGTAAAGATTTACTGCCTTGGAAACCCTATCAAAACAAAGAAACAAACAAACAAACAAAAACTCCAGCCATTAAGTTGATTCTGACTCATAGTGACCCCTATTGGGTTTCTGAGGTGGTAAATATAGAAGTAGATTGCTCTGCCTTCCTTCTGTGGAGTGGCTGGTGGGTTTGAATTACCAGCCTCCTGGTTAGCAATCAAATGCATTAGGCACTGTACCACCAGAGCTTCTTTGGAAGCCCTATTAAAAAAAAAAAAAAAAAAAAAAAAACCGAACTCACTGCTGTGGAGTTGATTCGACTCACAGTGACCCCTCCTTGGGTTTCTGAGGCAGTATCTCTACAAAAGAAGATTGCCCAGTCTTCCTTCTGAGGAATGGCTGGTAGGTTTGACCCGCCAGCCTTCTGGTTAACAGTGAAATGCCTTAGGCACTACGCCACCAGAGCTTTACAGGGAAATTCTATTCTGTCTTGTAGTGTCACTATGAGTCAAAATCAACTTGACAGCAGTGGGTTTAGGTGTGTTATACCTAAATCACAACAAGATTTTCTGTGCTCAAATGAGGTTTAAACATAGCATTACGTATAGGACTAGTTCTAAAACTTTAGAGCATCAGAATCACTTGGAGAGCTTGTTAAAATGCAGATCACTGGGTCCTATGCTCAGAATTTCTGATTCAGTAGATCTGGGATGGGAACTAAGAATCAGCATTTATAATAAGCTCTCAAGGAATGCTGATGTCCATGCTCTTCGTCTGGGAGCACACTATGAGGCACACTGAAATAAAATAGCTCTGTAGATATTTAGCCCTAGCGTTGCAAACATTTAAGCACTCAGTTGCTGACCAAAAGGTTGGTGGTTCACATCTACCCAGTGGCTCCACAGGAGAAAGACCTGGAGATCTGCTTCTGCAAAGACTACAGCCAAGAAAACTCAATGGGGCAGTTCTGTTCTGTCCTATGTGATCACTGTGACTCACAATTGACTTGATAGCACCTAACAGCAACGAGATTATGGGAGAAGCTTTGATTTTCAGGAAGCAGACAATTTGTTGAATAGATAGCAGTACTGTATTTTTCCATAAATAATGCACATGGTATACATTTTTTGCAAACTGCACACATTAGTTTCCTATGCACACTATGTGTGTTAGTTTCCTTGTGCATTAGTGTCCTATGCACACTATGTGTGTTATATGTGTGTGCATGGTTTTTGATGTGGGCATGTTATTTGTGGAAAAATACAGTAATGGTATCTATCTTGAACCTATTGTAAAATAAAATGTTTCTTTGCATTTTGGGCAGCGTGTGTGAGTTCAGAGCTAAAGTCGACTGTTTTCTTTTCTTGAGCAGCATGACATAGCTCAACAGCTCTTAACATCTCTTTTGGGGCCCATGATGGTATAATATTCCATCTGACAATCTGCCTGCCATTTCCTTGCTAATCTGGAGGAGTAGGGGAGTAAGAGCTTTGTTGTCTCAAGCCCAGCAACTGGCAATGGCTGCCATTTGGGCTGAATGGGTCCCATAATTTAGAAGTCACAGAGTTCTCTGTAAAACTTCCCAAGAATTAAAAAATACGTTTTTCTTTTCAAAAGAAGGAAAGAGCCTGATGGAAATAAATTTGTTTTGAAGATGGCTATATCAAGGGTGAATAGAGAGTAAGGAATTAAAATAGAAGTACCATTTGTAGTTTGGCTTCTGGTTTTCTTGCTGTGGAACATGGCCCAAAGCTACCTGCACTATTCCTTGGATGAGTGATGCGTGCACACAGATGTGACTATCTTGAACAGCAACAAGTAACATCAGAAATAGAAGTGCTAAGTAACAGCATCAGGTAGCATAGAGCCTAAGGCATTTGACTGCTAACCAGAGGACTAGCGGTTCAAACCAACCAGCCACTCCTTGGAAGGAAGGTTGGGCAATCTATTTCCATAGTGATACCACCTTGGAAACCCAAGGAGGGGTCGCTATGAGTCGGGTCCGACTTGACGGCACATAACAACAACAAGAAGAAGTAACAGCATCCAGGACGAGAAACACTTGGGCAAATCTGCCACTACAGAGCAGGAGGCCATGTTTTAAACACTGCAAAAGGTGTGCTCTATGATAGAGTTAAATGTGGCTAATTTCATTTGTTCCTAGAAATGACCAGTTTTTAAAATCTCACTTCATTGCTATTTTAATTTTCTCTGTCCTGCCCTCATCTTCATTTTCTGTTTGCCCTTAATCCTTTAAGACTTTCTTCTTATCTTTACTTGGCTGTTCAGAATATTTAATGTTTGGAGAAACTCTTTTTCAATCAGGCCTGGAACCTGTCAAGGAACAGTAAATAAGCACAGATTATATTAAAAGACTATTGAAGTCTCATCGGAGAGAGCTATATTAATTTTTGAGATGACAGGGGGCTCTCACAGCCCTGGAACTCAGAGAAGACTGAAATGTCTTAATCTTTGAAATGAGGAAGAGGAGGGAGGAGGGCGGTTTTCAGTTTTACGTTAGCAAAACTTGTCTGTCCGAGGGCATGCAGAGTCTTAGAAATATAAACCTAAAGAAGCCAACAGACATCTCTTGTCTGCAGGCAATCTTGTCTATTTGCCTTTTCAGATTTCTTCAGTGTCCCCAGTGTTCATCCCCTTTAAAGTCAATTGAGATTTGCTCATGATCACTTGCAAACTATTTTTAAACAAGTCAGAGCTACGGCATTAAACGTGGTGAATAGCTGTAAATCCTGAGGAGATAGTGTGTGGGTAAAACTGCAGATATTTACGCAGTAGTTTTGGTTCCACACATCCCCATTTCTCAAGGCATTTGAATGTTTTTGGTTTACAAAATATTTCCACTTGTTTTTTTAATGTTAGAAGTGTGTACATTTTTATAACTCCTACTAAGGTATCTTATGTTCATTACTGTCTCTATAAAAGCTAGTGATTTGGTGGCAGTGGTGCACTTTACGAGCTGTCGTGGGAGAGGCTACATATTATATTAAGATGAGGAGGGAGAAGATGACAAACAAATCATAAAGTTGTCCATTTTCCTAGACAATTTTACATCTGTTTTCCTCGTTTTTTAAAGTTTTAAATGATATATATGTTTGGCAAAGAAATGTTTGTGTTGCTTTCTCATGGTTGGTGCAAATAAGTACCGTGTTCTTATCAAAACACGTTTAACAGTTTCTTTGTTTTTAACCAAACCCAGTAAAGAGGAGACTAGGATACTTTCTCCTGGCTAATTAATAACCTCTAAGAGGTATAGCCTCAGAAACCCAAGGAGGGCTCACTATGAGACAGATTCAATTCAATGGAGTGAGTTTTTTTTTGTTTGTTTGTTTGTTTTGTTTCTGAGATATTTTAGAGTGTGTTTTGGTTGTCTAGTGCTAGATACCACAGACATACCACAAATGTATGGATTTAACAAACAGGGATTTATTCTCTTATAGTTTGGGAACTCTGGTGGTATAGTGCCTAAGGCATTTGATTGCTAACCAGAAGGCTGTTGGTTCAAACCCACCAGCCACTACTCGGAAGGAAGGTTGGACAATCTACTTCTGTATTGATACTGCCTTGGAAACCCAAGGAGGGGTCACTATAAGTTGGATCCTACTTGACAGCAGTGAGTTTGGTTTTTTTGGGGAGGGTTTAGTTTAGGAGACTAGAAGTCCGATTTCAAAGTGCCAGCTCTAGGGGCTGGGAAAAAGCCCCTCAACCTTGGACTTCAGTTTGCCTCTTGTTCCTGACCCACTGAAGCTAGAGGCTTATCTTAACTAAGGAGCTACTGACTGCTGAGGCTGTCAAACCCAACGTCACAAGTAAAATGGCACAGTCCTAAAATTATCAAGCAACACAGCAGGCCACTAGTTCAAGTCCAGAAATAGTCTTGGGATTTGAAGACAACATGACAGGTTGCTGAATGAAGACTCAGCTACATGCAGGGTCTAAGTGTGCCCAAAAGCTCAGAGACCTTTCCTCAAAGCTGCTTCTTATATCCTGGAAGTAGACCACATCCCTAAGACAGCTACTCAGCTGTTCCAGTAGATTCCACCATGTAATTGATAGCCAATCTCATCATGGAGAAAAACTACATATAGTTGCCCAACCACTCAAACTAGGCCTAGTTGACACATAACCTTAACTACCAACAAGTATCTTTCTCTTTCAAAAAGGGTTAATACTGAGAGTTGTAGAAAGAGGTCTGCAGGTCTAGACATTATTTGGACTCTAAGCTATAAGACAATGAGGCACAGACAAGACATTATTTGGACTCTATAAGACAATGAGGCACAAACATTTGTACCTATCAAATTGTCTGTGTGTATTTGGGTTAAGAGAAAAACGTTTGTCTGCTAATTGAAAGGTTCAAGCTTTGAGTCCACCCAGAGGTGCTTTGGAACAAAAGTCTGGTGATCCACTTATGAAAAATCAGTTGTTGGGAATCCTATGGAGCACAGTTCTACTCTGATACACGTAAAACCAAAACTGACCCAAACCACTGCCCTTGAGCTCATTCCTACTCACAGAAAGCGTGGCTGTGAATCACAGTCAATTCAGTTGCAATTGTTCCTGGTATCTGGGTTACTGTTGGGGTATAGTCTTCATTGTACATTAACATGTTGGTGTTTTAGTTTATAAATTTATCTATGGAAGTTTGGTTGAAAAAATTCAATCCCACCTTGACCTGACCGCTCTTAGGACCGTTGAAAAAACTGGATGCAAAAATCTAAAAATTTAGATTAGATTGTGTAAGTATTCTAAACTTTTGTGCATAAACAATCACCATAATCAAAATTAAGACAAATAATAAACTTGGATAAAATGCTTATAAGAAATATAATGGTTAATGACCTTATTGTACAAACAGGTCTTCTAAACCTATAAGAAAAATTCTCAACTCCCAATAGAAAAAAGAACAATGGACAGAAATAGGTAATTCATAAAAAAAGAAAATAAGTTACAAAAAAAGAGTTAAATTTAATTAGTAATCAAAGAAATATAAACTAAAATGAAACGTTATTCCTCTTTATTAAATTGGCAATGATTAAAGACATTTGACTGCTAAGCAAAAGTCTGACAGTTCAAACCCACCAGCCACTCCTCTGAAGGAACATGGCCAATCTACTTCTGTAGAGATACCGTCTTGGAAACCCAAGGAGGGGTCCCTATGAGTTGAATGGACTCAACGGCAGTGAGTTCCCCCCACCCCCAACTTTGAGTCGATTCCAACTGATAGTCCCACAGGACAGAGTGGAACTGCTCCATAGGGCTTCCAAAACTATAAATTTTTATGAAAGTAGACGACCTCATATTTCTTCCACGGAGCAACTCGTGGGTTCAAACTGCCGACTTTTTGGTTAATAGCCCAACGTTTTAACCACTATGCCACCAGAGTGCCTTAAAGATTAAAAGAGGTAATATTCAATTCTTAATCATTCATTCAAAACAAATGACTTCTCTAGTACCTTCAGGATGAGCTTGAAATAGTAATAGAGAAACTCCTCTGGAAATTATTCATTTTAGAACAAGTGCAAAATGTAGCAAGTTACCATTCTCTACCTGAGCAATGTGGCAGTGGGGAATGAGATGAGCCTTTGGGCTCACGCACTCCATCACTGATTCCCAGCACTCCTATTTACTGTTTGACTTTAAAGAGGCTGCTGGTTTCCTAAATCTTCCACAATTTTGATTTCTCTTCTTTAAAATGGGGATAAAGCCTAATTTGCAGAATTATTGTGAAGATGAAATGATATTAGTCATGCTTGTAGAAAATAAAACCCAAAAAAATCCCCAAACCCACTGCTATCAAGTCTATTCCAACTCATAGTAATTCTCATTGGATCTCCAAGGCTGTAAATCTTTACAGAAGCAGACTGCCCCATCTTTCTTTGGCAGAGCAGCTGGTGGGTGTGAACCACTGACCTTCTGGGTAGCAGCCAAATACCTTACTCGCTATGTCACCAGAGCTCCTTTTCTAGAAAATTGTAGATGCTTAACAAGTGGCAGCTGTCATATTGCTTTTCAGAGTGCTTGGGTGGTACAAACAGTTAACACGCTCGTGCTATCTGAAGGTTGGTGGTTAGAGTTGAACCAGAGGTGCCTCAGAAGAAAGGCAAGGGAAAATCAGCCATTGAAAACCCTGTGGAGCATAGTTCTACTCTGACACACGAGTGTGTGTGTGGGGGGAGGTGGTGGGGTGGGTGGGTGTGTGTGTGACAATGAGTTGGAGTTGACTCTATAACTGGTTTGTTTTGTTTTTTTGTTGATGCTATTATATTGTTTTAGACTATTTTCTGTAGTTTCCAGCACAAAATTACAAGATTTGTATTTTGTAGTATAAAAAGTTCAGACACCAATAGTAGGCAGCAGCTGGCTCATCAGTAAGCCCTGGGCTGCTCTGTGCTGTGGGACATTTGAGACAGTGTGACTCTGGAGGTCATTGGCTTCTTTTTAATGGGGGATATCTGTTTAATAAGTGACTTGGAACGTATTTTCTTTTTACCAAAAATCCAGCATGGATTGAAACTGTGAAACTACTTTTGCTGCATGTTGTTGTTGTTGTTGTTGTTATGTGCCGTCGAGTCGGCCCTGACTCATAGCGACCCCTCCTTGGGTTTCCGAGGCAGTATCACTACGGAAGTAGGATTGCCCAACCTTCCTTCCGAGGAGTGGCTGGTGGGTTTGAACCGCCAGCCTTCTGGCTGCATAGAACATAAAATTCTGCAAAACAGAGTGAGACAGAGTAGGCAGGAGACAGAAAGAGACACCATGCAAAAAGAGAAAATCTATTTCCTAGAACATCTATGCCCCTAGAAAAATTCTTATTCAATTTTTATGCTGAGCAAATAATCTGAGAAGCTGGACTATATGGAGAAGAATGCAGGATCAGAATTGGAGGCAGACTCATTAACCACCTACAACAAGAAGAGGACACAACTGTACTTGCTGAAAATGAAGAAAACTTGAAGCACTACTGATGAAGATCAGAGACTACAGCCTTCAGTATGGATTACATGTCAACATAAAGAAAACAAAAATCCACACAACTGGACCAATAAGCAACATTATGATAAATGAAGAAAATATTGAAGTTTTCAAGGATTTTATTTTACTTGGTTCCATAGTCAATGCCTGAGGTAGTTAAGGTTGTGTGTCAGTTTAGGTGGGCCATGGGTTTAAGTGGCTGGGCAGCTGGATATAGTTATTCCCTGTAATGAGGTTGGTAATTAGTTCCATGGTGGAATCCGCATTTGAACAGCTGAGTAGCTGCCTTTGTGCTGTGCCCTGCTTCCAGTATATAAGGAAGAGCTTTGAGAAAGCTATCAAGCTTTTGGCACTTCTGAATCCAGCATTTGGCTGAGTCTTCATCCAGTGACCTGCTGTGTTGCTTGCCCATCTTGGGATTGTTCTTGGGCTTTAACTAATGGCCTGCTGTGTTATCTGCTTATCTTGGGACTGTGCCATTTTACTTGTCAATCTTGGATTCTCAGCCTCAGCAGCCAGTAGTTGTGTGAGTCAGAAAAAGCCTTCAGGTCAAATGGGCCTGGAGCAGGAGATAGAGCTGAAGCCCAAGGTCAAGGGGCCTTCACCCAGCCCCTAGAGCCAGCACTTTTAACTTGGACTTCTAGCCTCCTAAACTGTAAGAGAATAAATCCTGTTTGTTAAAGCCATCCACTTGTGTTATTTCTGTTATAGGAGCACTAGAGAACCAAGATAGAATTTGGTACCAAGAGAGTAGGGGTACTGCTCTAAGAGATACCTCAAGTGTGGAAGCAGGAGTAGATGCTTCCTTGGGCCCAAGATCCCTGAGCTGAGACCCCAGCAGAGAGGCTGGCTGAATGCCTTTGGGCCTGAGGCTTCCTGGCAGAGTGGGTTGCCTTTGGGCACTAATTGGTAGAAGAGACTGATATGAGATGGAGCCGCAGGCTTGCCAACCCAATGGAGTGAGAAAGCTAAGTGCCTTTGGACAGGAAGCTTCATGGTGGAGTGGGTTGCTTTTGGGTACTAACTGGCAGAAGCTAAGAGACCAAAGAAATGGGAAGCAGAGCTACCTCAGTCTCAAAGTGTGGGGTCATGGCCTCTGGGGGTGGAACCACCACAGCTTCCTGGGTTTCAAAGAGTCAGATCTTCACCAACTTGGTTCTGGGGTGGGGCCTGCTGTACATGACAACCAGTTGGATGGGACCGTATCCACTACTCAGAAGTTAGGGGATGGGGCTGCCATGCCCAAGGGGCAGAAGAACAAGGCCTGTCAGGCCAAGGGGGTAGGTCATTACTCAATTGGAGTAGGAGAATTGGGTCACCCAATGAAGAAAAAAGATCTGTACAGGTGCCAAGTTGATAAGGGATGGAAATGTGGTAGCTAAGGTTGTGTGTCAGTTTGGCTGGGCCATGGTTTTGAGTGGCTAGGCAGCTGGATGTAGTTATTTATACCCCATGATAAGCTTGGTAATCCACTCCATGGTGGAATCTGCTGTGAGTAGCTAAGTAGCTGCCTTCAGGGTATGACCTGCTTCCAGTATATAAGGAGAAGCTTTGGGAAAGTTTTCTAGATTTTTGGCACATCTGGATCCTGCATTTGGCTGAGTCATCAGTGGCCTAGTTTCTGACACGTACATTTAGCCAATTCTTCATCCAGTGGCCTGCTGTGTTGCCTGCTGATCTTGGGATTGTTCCTAGACTTGAACCAGTGGCCTGATTTTTTTTTTTTTTTTTTTTTTTTGCTAACCTTGGGACTATACTGTTTTACTTGTTGATCTTGGGTTGGTCAGCCTCAGCAGCCAGCAGCTACATGAACCAGAAAGAGCCTCTAGCTCTAAGGGGCCTGGAACAGGAGGCAGAGCAGAATGCCAAGGTTGAGGGGCTTTCACCTAGTCCCTAGAGCTGGCACTTTGAACTCAGATTTCTAGTCTCCTAAACTGTAAGAGAACAAGTCCCTGTTTCATAAAGCCACTCACTTGTGCTGTATCTGTTATAACAGCACTTGTTATATGCCATCAAGTTGGACCTGACTCATAGTGACCCCACCTTGGGTTTCTGAGGCGGTATCTCCACGGAAGTAGATTGCCCAACCTTTCTTCCAAGGAGTAGCTGGTGGGTTTGAACCTCCAGCCTTCTGGTTAGCAGTCAAGTGCCTTAGGCACTATGCTACCCGAGCTCCTATAACCAAAACAATGCCCATAGAAGCAGTTGTCAAGAAATCAAATGATGGCGCATATACTAAACCAAAATGATACAGATAAGATTAGCAGGTCTCCTGTGCAAGGATGACATGCAAATTAGTGAAGTGTTCCATATTTTTATTCACTGAAGACAGATATTCCACGGACATAACCAAACACCTTCCAAAATTGGTTTTCTGGGTTTGAAAGCCAAGGATAATAATCTTATGGGACAACATAGTTATCTTTAAGTGAGTTCCAACTCATAAATGATCTGCATCCCAGTGAAGTGAGTAGCATTTGGGGTCTTATAAGCTTGTGAGTGACCACCTAAGACACAATTATGGATCTTTACTCACCAAAAGCAAAACCAAAAGTAAGAAGGTAACCAAAAGCTCCGAAGAAACAAGTCCACATGAGGAGCAATCTCATCAACCCTGAAGAACTAGATAGTAAACTATTACCACCACTGATGGTTCTGAGCAGGGTGCAGGGCAGTGAATTGCTTAATATAGCCCATCTAGCCATCATCCTCCATTTTATGATGTATTGTAAATCCTAATCTCTATGCCTGTTTTAGGAGCTCTGATAGTGTAGTGCCTAAGTCACTTGCGTGCTAACCAGAAGGCTGGCTGTTCAAACCCACCAGCCACTCCTCAGAAAGAAGGTTGGGCAATCTACTTCTGTAGTGATACTGCCTAGGAAACCCAAGGAGTGGTCACTATGAGTCGGTACATAGCAACAACAACATGCCTATTTTGGGTGGGGTGCATTTTCACCAAAAACTCAATAAAATATTATTTTAAAAACAAAATCATATGACATATTTAATTGAGCAAATCTGCTGCAAAAGAACTCTTTAGAGTGTTAAAGAGCCAAGATGTCACTTTGAAGACAAAGGGGCACCTGACCCTAGTCATGGTGTTTTCAATCACCTCAGATGCATGAGAAAGTTGGACATTGAAAAAGGAAGACAGAAAGAAGTGACACATTTGAATTATGGTGTTGGTGAAGAATATTGACTATGCCACGAACTGTGAGAAGAACAGACAACCTGTGTTGGAAGAAGTACATCCAGAACGCTACTTAAAAGAAAGGATGATGAAACTTTGTCTCACATATGTTGGTCATTGTGTTGGATTGGGTTCTCTAGAGAAACACAAAAACCAGCAAAGTATATATATATATATATTTATAGAGAGAGAAAGAGAGAGAGAGAGAAATTTATCTTAGATAAATGGCTCACAAGCGTGTAGAAGCCGACAAGTTCAAGCTGAAAA
>NW_006921740.1:7032990-7035417 GCF_000298275.1 Orycteropus afer afer
GCTTAGAACTCAGTTATGTGATCCATCATGGGAACCACCACTCACAACTGGAGTCCAGCCAAGTTGACACATCTTCAACTATCACAGTCATGTTATCAGGAGGGACAAATTCCTGGAGAAGGACGTCATGCTTAGTAAGGTAAGGGTCAGTTAAAAAGGGGAAGACTTTAACAAGATGGATTGGCCCCCTGTCTGCAAAAATGGGCTCAAACAGCAATGATTTTAAAAGGATTGCTCAGGACCAGGAATGAGTTGGAACCAACTCAATGGCATGTAACAACAAGAGGGAGTTGGTAGAGTACACACTAGATGTGATCCTAATCTATTGCATAGAGATATCTTCAGTATCAAGTAAGGAATAGGACTTTCCAGAGTTAGGGAACTGCAGTTGATAAAGTGGTTGTAGTTAACATGTGAACACTGAACAAGTGAGGACAGAGAGACTGAAGGGAAGGTTCTGATACCAGCAAGCAATCTATGAGTGTGGTTGAGGGAAAGCTTATAGCAAGGGGCAAGAAGAGTCGGGCAAGACCAAGTCAGAAGAGAATCTGGCAACTTTTGCCAGGAAGAATTTTCTGTAATTGTATAGTGATGAGTGATTATAATTAACATTAGCACAAAGCTGCAAAATGTTTATAGCTTATTCTGTGTAAGCATAGCTCTCATGTGAACTAGCTCAATATTACCCTGAGTGAAAAATAGTAAGACTTTAGGTTCTCCCTCATCCATAATGCATCCGTTCCCTTATTTCTGGTAGTATCTACAGAATCATCTCACACGAATTTTTAAGCACTCAGTTGACCAAAATTCTTTTTCATCAACTTTTTTTTCTCCAGTGCTACTTCCCAGCTGTCCACATCTTGCAGACCTTTGGAGAAACATTTTTGCTGGCACTGATATTATGAGAATACCAATGTTTACACTGAGGATGAAATCTCTCTATGCCTCTTATTAGAACTTGTTAGAACTGAGCTAGATTCTGTCAGAAGCTGAGCAAAGGGTTTCTGTCCATATCAGCCATAATCTTCCGATCCCTGAAGTAGATCTATATGTGCCTAGTTTCTTCTTCCTCAGGGGGATTGTAATGAATTAAATTGTGTTTTCCTAAAATATGTCTTGAAATCCTAACTCTTGTACCTATAAATAGGAATTAGGGGTTTTTCTTTTATTGTGTCAATGAGGTCATGGTAATGAAAAAAAATGGATTGTGAATAGCTGCTTATACTGTGGAGTTGTGGTAGTTCAGTTTGTATGTCAACTTGGGTGGGCCTAGTTGAGTGGCTGGGCAGCTGGTAGTAGTTATTCTCCATGATGAGACTGGCAATCAATTCCATGGTGGGATCTACCATAAGCAGCTGAGTAGCTGCCTTTGGGATGTGGTCTGCTTCCTGTATATAAGGAGAAGCCTTGGGGGTAGTCTCTAGCTTATGGCACCTTGAACCCTGCATGTGGCTGTGTCGTTGTTCAGCAGCCTGCCATGCTCTGCCAACATTGGGACTTACAATGGACTTGAAGTAATGCTGCTGTGTGATTTGGTAATATCGGGACTGTGCCTTTTTACTTCTCAATCTTGGGCTTGGCAGCCACAGCAGCCAGCAGCTGTCTGAGTGAAGAAAAGCGTCTAGCTTCAGTGGTCCAGGAGCTGGAGGCAGAGCTGAAGCCCAAGGCTGAGGGGCTTTCGCCCAGCCCCTAGAGCCTGGCACTTTGAACTTGGACTTGTAGCCTCCAAATTGTAAGAGAATAAACTCCTGTTTGTTAAGGCTATTCCATTTGTGGTATATTTCTGTTAGAGCAGCACTAAGGTTACCAGAACAGGAGTACACGACACAAGTAAAACCATAAAACAAACTTCTTGAGTTGATTTGGGCTCATAGCGACCCCCATTGGGTTTCTGAGGCTGTAACTCTTTATGGAAGTAGATCTCCCCATCTTCCTTCCATGGAGCAACTGGTGGGTTTGAACCGCTGACCTTCTGGTTAGCAAGTAAATGCCTTATCCACTATGCCACTAGAACTCCTTTGACACAAGTAAGGGTGGGGGGTCCTAAACCTAAGCATTTCTGATTTATAAAAAAGAGCAGAAAAGACCCAGAGAAACATGCACAGGGCCAGGAGGTAGGGGAAGAGAGCATATAAAAACAGACACAGATGAATCTACTAACCCCAAATGCCAAGGATCACTGGCATCTACTAGAAGCTGAAAGAGACAAAGAAGGACTTTCCTTTAGAGCTGATGCCTTGAATTTGGATGTCTAGGTTCCACAACTGTGAGAAAATAAACTTCTGTTCTTTACAGCCACCCACTTGTATTTTTTGTTATGGTAGCAATAGGTTCACCAGATGGAACACACAGGAATCAGATTGACTACATCTGTGGCAAGAGGCAGTGGAAAAGCTCAATATCTTCAGCCAAAACCAGGCCAGGAGC
>NW_006921740.1:7037767-7057711 GCF_000298275.1 Orycteropus afer afer
GGGATCGGGCAGTGTTTCATTCTGCTGTGCATGGGGTCGCTATGAGTCGGAAACGACTCGACGGCACTTAACAACAACAACAACAACAACAATAGGTAACTAAGAAAGGGCATGAAACCAGTGCAAGGGATCAAAATGGGCAATAATTCTGCCCTGGCCAATCTATCTTCTTCATGTCCCTTTCTAACTTTTCATCCCATCAAAGAAGTTTTGATTCCCTCTTCCTACCCAAGTATGGCATTCCCTTTCCCTTCTCATCCAATGTGACCCTACATGGAGACGAATGATACTGCATGATGTGGGGTGTGTGGTCTATAGCCCAAATGCTTGCATACCTCAGTCTAACCCTGTTTAAGTTAACTCTCAGGAAGTGTGTCACTCACCATACAGTGTAAGAATCAGCCATTCCCAATTTATCCTTTTCAACCATAAAGTTTTCAGAAAAAGAGCCTGCATTGTAACTGAACAAACTAAAAGTGAGTACTTTTCCATAACTGGAAGTTGAAATGAGTCTTCTGCTTCCTGAAACTGGCTGACCAGTTTGGCAGGTCCCTATCACTTCTGGAAGGGACTGAGCAAGGCTTGTTTTGGGCTGAGTGTGCCACACATTCTCTCTGGTTCTGAATAACTTATGCTTCTTGATGCTCCGTTTTATCAGCTTACAATTTTCCTCGGATAACATGAGGCAATTTCTCATTTCCTTCCTCCTTTGATGTATGATCTTTCAAATATTCATAGATGTTTTCCCTGCCTTTTTTGTTGTGAACCTGGAGTATTTATCTTCAGTCCTTCAATCACATCAGTTTTGCTATTCTGAATTCTTGCCAAATGTATGACAGCTGGAGAGTCCTCAGGCCCAGCTTCCAGAGTAGAATAAGAAAGTAAAAGCATTTGGAGGAAATGGCCTTGGGGCCTGTCATCATAGGCAGTGTTGGTGTCCTGGCTGAACTTGACCCTGAGTGACTTCTCCAGATCACTATCTCGGTTACAACCTCAGTTCAGGTTTTCCTGTTCTTCCTCTTCCAGAAAGATAAACATTATAGCACTTATATCCAAAACCTGGGAGCTCTGTTAGCATGGTGCCTAAGGCATTTGACTGCTAACCACAAGGCTGGCAGTTCAAACCCATCTGCCACTCCTTGGAAGGAAGGTTGGGCAATCTGCTTCTGTAGTAATACTGCCTCAGAAACCCAAGGAGCGGTCACTATGAGTCAGTGCTGACTCGAGGGCAAATAACAACAACAACAACATCCAAAACCAAACCAAGCTCACTGCTGTAGAATTGACTCATAGTGACCTCTCCTTGGGTTTCCGAGGCAGTATCTCTAAGGAAGTAGATTGCTCAAACTTCCTTCCGAGGAGTGTGGCTGGTGGGTTTGAACCATCAGTCTTCTGGTTAGCAGTCAAATGACAGGCACTATGCCACCAGAGGGAACTAATCTTTTTTACTTTCTCATGGGTCAAATGAAAATGTTAAGTTTAGAAAGTTCTCTTTTCCATCCTGGAGGTGTGACCACAATACCAGCATGAGCATGGAGCTGCACAGAGCTGGCTCTGTGGCTTTCGATAAGTGGCTTAAACTCTCTGAGCTCCATTCTCTTATCTTTGTTGTTGTCCCACCCAAGGAATCCTCACTTATTTTTCAAATGCAGTGAAGTCTGAGGCTGAAATGAGCTGTTTGATCTTGACTGTGACCATGTTGGGCACACAGTAGGCACAACATATTGTTGCTATTATTAATTGCTTTGGAGTCCGTTCTGACTCATGGTGACCCTATGTGTTACAGAGTAGAACTGCTTCATAGGGTTTTCTTGGCTACAATCTTGACAGAAGGAGATCTTCAGGCCTTTTCTTCTGTGTTACTGCTGTTGTTGTGTTGTTATGTGCTGTCGAGCCAGACCCGACTCATAGCGACCCCTCCTTGGGTTTCCGAGGCAGTATCACTATGGAAATAGATTGCTCCATCTTCCTTCCGAGGAGTGGCTGGTGGGTTTGAACCGCCAGCCTTCTGGTTAGCAGTCAAGTGCCTTAGGCACTACACTGCCAGAGCTCTCTGCTAGGTGGATTTAAACTGCCAAACTTTAGATGAGCAGTGGACTGCAAACCTAGGGACTTTAGGCACAGAAAAAGGAGGGAGATATCACTACCATTATAAACTCTTTGAATCTTGTTGTTGTTGTTGTTGTTAAGTGCCGTCGAGTTCTCTCTAACTCATAGTGAGCCTATGCACAGCAGAACGAAACACTGCCCAGTCCTGTGCCAGACTCATGGTCCTTGCTATACTTGAGCCCATGGTTGCAACCACTGTGTCAATCCATCTTGTTTAGGGCCTTCCCCTTCTTCATTGACCCTCCACTTTAACAAACATAATATCCTTCTCCAGGGAATGGTTCCTCCTGACAGCATGACCAAAGTAAGTGAGACAAAGTCTGGCCATTCTCACTTCCAAGGAATATTCCAGCTGCACTTCTTCCAGGACAGATCTGTTAGTCCTTTTAGCAGTCCATGGTTCTCTTAGCATTCTTCTCCAACACCACATCTCAAGAGCATCAACTCTTCTTTAGTCTTTGGATCTAGAGAAACCTAATGTTAAGTTCCATCTGTGCACTCACTAGCTATGTGACCTTTGGCATGGGTCAGCAAACTTTCTGTAAAGGGCCAGATAGTAAGTATCTTAGGCTTTACAAGCTACATAGCCTCTATTGCAATTACTCAACCCTGCCACTGTAGTGTGGAAGCAGCCATAGATAATTTATAAACGAATGGTTGTTGCTGGGTTCTGATAACACTTTATATATGAACCTGAACTTTGAATTTTATATAATTTTTACATATTATAAAATACTATTCTTTTTTTTCCCCAATTATTTAAAGATTTAAGCACCATTCTTGGTTTGAAGGCTAAAATCAGGCAGTGGGCTTCATTTAACCCCAGGGCTGCTGATACTCACCTTCACGTTAAGGCTCAGTACATTCTCTTGTAAATAAGGTTGATGTGCATTTCAGTGAGGTAGGGTGGTTGGCATAAGCGCACAGTTCAATAAATTGTAGTAGTTGTTATTTACATTAAAATATGGAGACCCAGATGCTGTTATCCATATTTTTAGTTTAATCTAATTACAGTGAAGGAAAGTTTTCTGCTTTGTTCCTTTTTTGAGCTCCCCTTATCAAAAAATGCAAAACGCAACCACTGCCATGGAGTCGGATCCAATTCATAGCAACCCCTCCTTGGGTTTCTGAGGCAGTTTCACTATGGAAGTAGATTGCCCAACCTTTCTTCCGAGGAGTGGCTGGTGGGTTTGAATTGCCAGCTTTCTGGTTAGCAATCAAATGCCTTAGGCACTGTGCCATCAGAGCTCCCTTATCAAAAAAGGTAGTTCAGTGAAACCCTATTTTAAAATGTCTTCTATAAACTGCGGTGGCCCAGTGCCTAAGGCATTTGACTGCTAACCAGAAGGTTGGTGGTTCAAACCCACCAGTCACTCCACAGAAGGAAGGTGAGTCAATCTACTTCTGTAAAGATTTACTGCCTTGGAAACCCAACAGGGGTCGCCTTAAGTCAGCATGGACTGGATGGCAGTGGGTTTGGGTTTTTGTTTTATCTAACCCTAAAGGAGCTCTTGTGGCATAGTGATTAAAGCATTTGGCTGCTAACCAAAAACTTGGTAGTTCAAACTCACCAGTTTCTCTGCGGGAGAAAGATGAGGCAGTCTACTCCTGTAAAGATGTACAACCTTGGAAATTCTATTGACAGTTCTACTCTGCCCTAACTAAGACACTTGCCTACTAACCAGATGGCTGGTGGTTCAAACTCACCAGCCACTCCTCGGAAGGAAGGTTGGGCAATCCTACTTCCATAGTGATACTGCCTTGGAAACCCAAAGAGGGGTCGCTATGAGTCGGGTTTGACTCGACGGCACATAACAACAACAACAACACTCTGCCCTAAAGGTTCGCTATGAGTTGGAATCAACTTGATGGCAGTGGGTTTTGGATTTGGTTGTCTAACCCTAAAACTGAGGAATTCATATGCCATCCCAATCATTTAGTAAAAGCTGTATGATCATGCAAAACATGACGTTACTCTTCAAATCTAATGCATAGCCCTATGCCAGACTAATTTTAAAAAATGCATTCTTGCTCTGAAGAATGCAATATAAAATATTCCAACAAAAAGCTATTTATTTCATATAGTGAACATCTATAACCTATAAGTTGTGTGTGTGTGCACTTATTCTACATTGCCAAAAGTTGCCAGATTTAGCAAATAAAACTGCAGGGGGCACAGTTCAGTTTGAATTTTTAGCTAAATAACGAATACATTTTTAGTATAAGTATGTGGCAGATATTCCATTTCTTATTTTAAAAAAATTATTCATTGTTTATCTGAAATTCAAATGTAACTGTGCAGTCTGTGTTTTACCTGGCAACCTTAACACTGCTCCACTGAAAAGAGTTCTTCTCATGGGAATTAATCTTGAACCATAATCAAGATGTCATTTGTCTGAGGGGGGATATTTGGAGTATAGAATTTTTGATTAGTAATTTAAAAAATGCCTAGGAAATGATAAGACTTGAAAAATTATTATTCACTTTGTTTTGGTCCTTAAGTTTCATCCATTGTGTGTTAGGTGCTAATTGAAATTCCTCTGTGTTATTTTTATTTTAAGGAGTTTGCGTTAGTAAAGATTTACAACCTTGCAAACTCAATGGGATAGTTCTACTGTGTCCTGTAGAGTCTCTATGGGTCAGAATCGACTTGAGGGTAATGGGTTTGGTTTTTGGTTTGTGTTTTTACATTGGGAGGGGTGTTGCAGAGAATGCTGAATGAGTATGCTATTCAAACTGATTCTCCTTTATAGGAAACTCTCTGGAAGAGAATCTGCCACTTCCTCTGCACACCTCAGAGTCAGAGGTGACTAAGCAGGTTTTGGCAGATTTCAGGAGAAGGAACTTCATCACTTTCTGAGCCTCCAAGATAGGTTCATTATTTTTTCATTTCAACATGTAGATTTTATCATTTACAAACACTTCTTGCTTCACTATTTGAGTGGTTAGTTTGCTTTTCATAGCATATTTTGAGTTGAGTTCTTCCATAAGGAAAGAAATTAAGGAAGGAAAAGTCATACTCAGTGCACTCATACCCAACATAATTGGGATTGGGTAGTTAGACAAAGTTGATTAAAGTAGGGAATAATAATAACAACTTAAAAATCACACACACTAACATTTAACATTTTAACTTAGTCATTGTTGTCAAGTTGGCTCTGATTCATGGAGACCCCATGTACAACATAACGAAAATTGCCTGGTCCTGTGTCATCCTCAAAATTATTGATGCATTTGAGTCCATTGTTGCAACCATTGTGTTCCTAGGGGGTTTATCTTCCACCACTGTATCGAACAATATTCTGTTGTGATCCATAGAGTTTTCACTGGCTACTTTTCAGAATTGCCAGGCCTTTCTACCTCCCTGCTAGTATTTGAAAAAAGCAGTGACATTGCTTCCAGCATCGCAGCAACATGCAAGCCACCACAGTATGACAAACTGACAGACCAGTGGTGAAGATTTAAATTCTCTATCTTTCTGGTGTAGATTCAGGGCATTTTCTTTGAGAATGGGCCCACTGATTGGAGTGATGTGCCTAAACCGTTCACATACTCATCTGTGATTTCTGGTTTTAATTTTTTAAAAAAAGATTGGGAAAATCAAGAAACTTGGAAACCATCTCAGTATAAAAATTTCCAAGATTTGTATATTCCTTCCCTTCTCTACCTCCTATCTCATCTTTCACAATTGTCTCTGTACTGCTTTGGTCAACTTTTTTTTTTTTTCTTCTTCTTTTTTAAAAAGTGATTCACTTTTTATTTATTTATTTTAACTTTTTATTGTGATTTGGGTGAAAATTTACAGAGTGAATCTGCTTTCTATTCAACAATTTATGCACATTTTGTTTTGTGAAATCCCCACAATGTAAAGCATTCTCCCCACTTTGGTCCAGTGTTTGCCATTTCCACTCATTCTTCTTTCCTATCCCTTCCTGTTTCTGAGCCTTATCCATGCTGCCCTTTTAATGTCTTGTGATTGATTGTTCTGGGGACAGTGAACCTGCCTGGTGTTTTTGTTTATCTTACAGGCCCATCTATTGTTTGGCTTAAAGTTGAGCCATCCGGTTGAGCTTGGTTCCAGGCTTGAAGGGTGTCTAAGGACCATAGTTTCAAGGGCTCCACCAGTCTCCATTACACTAGTAAGCTTGGTGTTTTTTATGACACTAAGCTTTTTTCCCATATTTTTCTCCCACTCTACCCAAGACCTCCTATTATCCCCTTCAGAATGATCAGCAGGGGCAGCCAGGCACCATCTAGTTCTTCTGATTGCAGGGTCATGGAGGCTGGGATCTGAGTGGTCCATTAGTCTTTGGGACCAATTATATTCCTTGCATCTTTGATTTTCTTTACTCTTCTTTGCTCCCAACAGGGAGAAACCAATAGTTGCATTTCAGATGGTTGTTCACAAACTTTTAAGATCCCAGTTGCTACTCATCAAAGCAGTATGTAGATCATTGTCTTTGTGGACTTTGTTATGTCAGCAGACCTTGATGTTGTAACTTTGTCCCCCCCCCCCACATGGTCTATATTCATGCATATATTTGCAGCACATATAAATACTTATGTAGAAATATCTTCTGTCAAACATATGTGTGTGTGTGTATGTGTGTGTGAGCATACTCCCATTTGTCTGAACAGATGTGGGAAGGTGACTTATCTTTTTAAAACAATTCATATAGATTTTTCATAAAAAACACTTCTTTTTGTATGTAGACTAATTTCCCAGGGCTGTGGCAACCAAGTACCACAAACTGGGGACTTAAAACAGGAGAAATTTAGTCTTTCATAGTCCTGGAATCTGGAAGTCTGAATGAAATTGAAGTATTGATAGGGTTTGTTCATTCTGCAGGCTCTGAGGGAGAATCTGTTCATGCATCTCCTAGTTTCTGCTGATTGCTGGCATTCCTTGGTGTTGCTGCATCACTCCAATTTCTGCCTCTTTTGTCACATGGCTCTTTTTCCTGTGTGTCTACTATGTGTCTGTGGTAGTTCAGTTTGTGTGTCAACTTGGCTGGGCCTGTTTGAGTGGCTGGGCAGCTGGATGTAGTATTCCCCATGATGAGACTGGTAATCAACTCCATGGTAGACTCTACTGGGAGCAACTGAATAGCTGCCTTAGGGAATGTGGTCTGCTTCCTGTATATAAGCAGAAGCCTTGGGGAATGGTCTTGAGATTATAGCATGATTGGACCCTGTATGTAGCTGTGTCATTGTTCAGCAGCCTGCCATGCTCTGCCGACCTAGGGACTTACCATAGACTTAAATTAATGGCCTGTTGTATGGTTTGGTAACATCAGGACTGTGCCTTTTTACTTGTCGCCCTGTCAGCTCAGCAGCCAGCAGCTGAGTGAAGAAAAACCTCTAGCTTCAGTGGGCCAGGAGCAGGAGGCAGAGCTACAATCCAAGGTTGAGGGGCTTTCACCCAGGCCCTAGAGCTTGGCACTTTGAACTTGGATGTTTAGCCTCCTGAACTGTAAGAGAATAAACTCCTATTTGTTAAGGCCATCCCATTTGTGGTATATTCTTGTCAGAGCGGCACTAGGTAACCAGAATGGTGTCTTTGTGTGTCCTCTTCTTATAAGGACATCTGTGATTGGATTTAGGGCTCACTGTAACCTCAGTGGTTAGAGCTTGGCTGCTAACCAAAAGGTTGGCAGTTTGAATCCAACAGCTGCTCCAAGATTACAGCCTTGAAAACACTATGGGGCAGTTCTACTCTGTCCTTTCGGGTCACTATGAGTAAGAATCGATTCAAGAGCAGTAGTATGGTGGAAAACAAAGGGAAGAACAAAGGGACTACAAAGAATCTCTCACATACACCGCTAAGAGATATTAAAAATAATGTATGAATGGGGAAAAAGTCCCAGGGTTACCTGTGGCCAGCATTATCACAGTAAATCCTGTTCCCAAGAGAAAATGTGTCAAGGAGTCCCTCTCAGCTTAGCGATCTGAGAGGACTGTCAAGTGCCCTGCTGTTCCTCTTGCTTCTGCATATCCAGGCCATGAAGACGCAGCTTGGGCTTTATTTCTGCTAAAGCTGGCCATTCTGAAGGTTGCTCAGACATGTGATGATGAATTTTGTTCTAAAGTCATTTTGCCGATGACAGGAATTACTACATTACACACTCTCTGCCGTTACAGACTCTGTTTTTAGATCCTAAGAGATCAAGCTTTACTTTTATAAAATTGTAACTTTTCTCAATAAGCTGTTACTGTGAAGGGCAGGGACAAACCTTTTTTCAATGTGTTTTTTAATTGTTTCATTTGGGGCGAGAGACAATAAACTATAAATAATTTTTACACGGATGCGTGCATGGTTAATTATTTCCCTAAAAAGAGTAATAGAGACAACAAAGTGTGCCCGGTGGGGTGCACAGCAGTGTGCTGGCAATATAGATCTGGGGACTGGAAGCTTGTTAACAGATGAGAAATTAGAAAGAGGAGCCGTTCAGCTCATTCACGCTCAGTGTGAGCACATTGCATCTGTGCTCTGGGTTGAGCTCTGGCTTCCCATCTGCTTGGGGATGCAATTCAAGGATTCATAGGTGAAAATGGGGATCTATGGGGTTCATGGTGATTGGATCCACCCTCCTTAATGGTGCCCCTCTCTTTCTCTGTGTGACAGTTGAAACAGCTGAAGACCTCTTGGGAAGAATTTTTTATCAGGACTCTTCAGGCAGGGAGGTCTCCAGAGAGGGCCATCAGTGGTAGAATGTATGTCCTGTTATCCCGCTGCAGCCAAAATCTGTTAGCTTTTGCCAGTCTCTTGGGAGGGTTGTTGGCATTACACTAATACTGGCTTCGTTTTGTGGTGACAGATCCAGGGTTGGGGGAGCACTCGAGAGGAGGAAAGGAAAGGCCAAATTGACAGGGGCATTGTTTCAGCTTCCTCTCTTCTCTTCCTCTTTCCCACCCTCCCTTTTCCCTTTGTTCCTTTGTCCAGCACCATCTATGCTATTGCCCCAGCTGGAGACCCTTAAGTCACTTTCCACTTCTTTTTTCTTATTTCTTATTTCTTATTTCTGACATTTGACCCTTGCAACAATTTTCAGAAGGGACCACCCCTCCATTATTGAGATCTGCCCTAGATCAAATTCTTGCCATGAGCTGCTTGCATTTGAATAGTTTATAACCAGTTTTTCTGCCTTTAAAGGTGGCACTCTCCAATTGACCAAAAACAGATTCTAGAATGAAGTTTCTAAAGTGGTGATTCTCAAACTTTGCTACATATCTGCTTTATACAAGTATGAGTTACACATCAAAATTGTTAATGTCTGGGCACACCTCATACCAATCATATCAGAATCACTTGAGGTGGGGCCCAGGCATCAGCACTTTTTATAACTCCCTAGATCGTTCCAGTATGTAGACATGTCTGAAATCATTGCTTTAAATCATGTATCTGATTCTGTTTCTCTTGCTCAGAGATGCCTCTAATGGTGCCCCATTGCCTGAAAAATTGAAAACCCACACTCCTTAACTTGGAATTCATAGCCTTTTATGGTCTGACCCCTATCTGTGTATGTGTATGTGCATGTGTGTGTATATACTATACACACACATGCACACACGTACACACAGGCACACACACACACACATATATATATACATACATAACATGTTTGGTAATAGCATTTTACTCTGTATGTGTGTGTATATATATATATAGATAGATAGATACATATACTATATATAGCATTTTACTGTAATTCGAGTGAAACCTAACAGGAAATTAGGTTCCCATTCCACAATTTATACATATTTTGTTTCATGACATTAATTGTAATCCCCTCGATATAACAGCACTTCCCACTTCCTCTCTGGGTTCCCTGTTTCCATTTGTCCTTCTTTCCTGCCTTTTACTGGCTTCTGAACTGTTTTTGGCCAGTGCTACTCTTTTGTTCTCCTGTGATTGTTCTGAGGAATACATTTCTTACAGGTGTTGTTTGTTCACTTTATAGGCTTGTCTATTGTTTGGCTAAAAGGTGATCACTGGGAGTGGGTTCAATTCTACGTTTGAAGGAAATCTAAGGGTGGAAGGAAGGCTGGGCAATCTACTTCCCTAAAGATTTACTGCCTCAGAAACCCATGGGGGTTGCTATGAGTCGGAATCAACTCAATGGCAGTGAATTTGGTTTTAAGGGCCACAGTCTCGGGAGTTCCAGTAGTTTCTGTGAGACCAGCAAGTCTGGTCTTTTTTTTTATGATTTTGAATTCTGTTTTACATTTTACTCCTACTCTATCCAGGATCTTTTATTGTGATTCTGAACAGAGCAATCAGGAGTGGTAGCAGGGCATCATCTAGTTCTGGTCTCACGCTAGTGGAGGCTGTGCTTTGCATGATCCATTAATCCTTTGGACTGTTTCCTTACGTCTTTTGCAGCACATTTGCCCAGTGCAATATGTCGTCTGATTTCTTGACTGCTGCTTCCATTGGTGTTGATTGTAGAACCAAGTAATATGAAATCTTTGACAACTTCAATCTTTTCTCTATTTATCATGATGCTGCTTATCGGTCCATTTGTGAGGATTTTTGTTTTCTTTATGTTGAGGTGTAATCCATACTGCACACTGTAAGTGCTTCATCAGTAAGTGCTTCAAGTCATCTTCACTTTCAGCAAGCAAGGTTGTGTCATCTGCATATGTATGTTGTGAATGAGTCTTCCTCCAATCTTGATACCACATTCTTCTTCAGATAGTCCAGCTTCTCAGATTATTTGCTCAGAAAATAGATTGAATAAATATGGTGAGTCTTTGATTTTCTTCACCCTTTTTCGCTCCTTATAAGGAGTGATCAATAGTTACATCTTAGGTGGATCTATTTGTAGCACATACAATATGTATGTAGAAATATCCTCTGCCAAATCTCTATATACTTTTGGGTGTACTCTCGTACATTATCCCACACTTGTTCAGATTGCATACCTACCTATAGATCCACTTGTAAACTATTGTTTGTTATTACTACTGTTGCAGAATTGTTTATGTAATGATGTTTACTATGTTGCCTTTTACTCTGTGTTCCTCACATCACTTCCTTTGCCTTGGTCATGTTGTACTGACCTCCTCTTATTTCATAATACCTTTACCTTCGCCTAAGTTAATACATGTGTGCTTTCTGGTTAGTGATATCCCTCTCTCTCCTTTCCACCCCATCAAAGAATGTAAACCTTTTCTTGACTTTTTATAATTATGGTCTCATATAATATTTGTCCTTATGTAATTGACTTATTTCACTCAGCATAATGTACACAAAATTCATCCATGTTATGAGATACTTTGTGGATTCATTAATCTTTTTTAAAATTGTGTAGTATTTCACTGTATGTATGCACCATAGTTTGTTTATCCATTCTTCCATTGATTGGCACTTAGGTTGTGTCCATCTTTTTGCTATTGTGCATAATACTTCAATGGACATAAATCTGCATATATCTATGCATGTCACAGCTCATATTTCTCTAGGATATATATCTAGTAGTAGTAGGATACGGCGTCTCTATTTCTAACTTTTTAAGGAAGTACCATAACATTTTCCACAGTGGTGATATCATTTTATAATCCCACTCCCAGTATATGAGTATTTTAATCTTTCCACAGGAGCTCTGGTAGCATAGTGCCTAAGGCACTTGACTGCTAACCAGAAGACTGGCGGCTCAAACCCACCATCCACTCCTCGGAAGGAAGGTTGGGCAATCTACTTCTGTAGTGATACTGCCTTGGAAGCCCAAAGAGGGGTCACTATGGGTCGGGTCCGACTTGACAGCACATAACAACAACAACAGCAATCTTTCCACACCCTTGCCAGCATTTTTTTTTTTTTTTTTCCTTTCTAATCATTGCTATTGTTGCTGGTGTGAGATGATATCTCATTGTTGTTTTGATTTGTATCTCTCTAATGGCTAAGGATTTTGATTTCCTTATTTATCTGTTGGCTGCCCGAATATGTTCTTTGGTGAAATGTCTCTTCATGTTTTTGCCCATTTTTAGATTTGATTGTTTGTCTTTTTGTTGTTGAAGTATTGAAGTTTTCTCTAAATTTCAGAGATTCGTTCCTTGTCAGATATGACATTGTCAAACATGTTTTACCAGTCTGTAGGTTCTCTTTCTATTCTTTTGGAGATGTCTTTCGATGCATATGTTGTTGTTATGTGCTGTCTAGTGGGATCCGACTCATAATGATTCTTCCTTGGGTTTCCGAGGCAGTATCACTATGGAAGTAGATTGCCCAACCTTCCTTCTGAGGAGTAGCTGGTGGGTTTGAACCACCAGCCTTCTGGTTAGCAGTCAAGTGCCTTAGGCACTATGCTACCAGAGCTACTGCCTCGGAAACCCAAGGAGGGGTCCTTATGAGTTGAATTTGACTCAGGGCAGTGAGTTTAGTTTTTTTTTAATCTTTAAAAAAGAAAAGAACAAGCATGATCGTAATAAGAAACGTCTTTACAATGAGTTCTCCAGACAGGAGGAGTAGTGTGGCAAAATCCTGATTAAAAAGAGCAAACAAGAACATGGTGGTGTGAGATGATCCTGATAAGGGAGATAGGTAGGCCATGCAGGATCGATCATGTTAAAGTGCTTTTGTTGTCAGAGCAATGGGAGTTATTGAAGGACTTTCAACAGGGGTGTATGATATGCTCATGCTTTGTTTTGAGAAGATTTCTGAATGCTGTTTGGTGAATAGACTAGACAGGACATAGTAGATATAGATGGGTCAGGTGTTCATTAGTAGTCTAGGCGAGAGGGATGTGACTTGAAGGCCTTGCTCAGGAGTCATTTACTTCAAGAGGTGCCACCTACACAGAGAGAGAGAGACATGGGTGGAAGTTAGACTGGCTCATCTAGTCCATAAGTTTCATTCCTACATTACAAATCTCCCAGATGATGAGGTCTTTCTAATCTCCTGGTCAGAGTGAATGACTCATTCTATAGGTCCCATAAACATTATCTATACCTCTGCTATACTGGACAGAGAATTGTGGAAAGCAGACACTGTGTCTTACTCATCATCATATGATTAGCACTCAAGCAATGCCCACTGAAATGTAAAGCAGTATATGGAATGGGCAAGAGCAGACTTCGGGAGCCAGACTGTCTGGGTGGGACTCCTCACTTTGCTACTTCTTAGCTCTGTGATACTGGGAAAATTACCTAACATGTCTGTGCCTTAATTTCTTCACTTGCAAAATGGGAATAATTATAGCAACCACCTCACAGGGTTGCTGTGAGGAGTGAAGGAGTCAGTAAGGTGCACTTAAAACAGACTCTGGGTCATGGTAGGTGCTATATATATTTGTCATTATCATTGTAGGCTTGAAAGGAAGTACTAACACTCTTACTTTTTCATCACACCCCTTCCCCTTTTCTCCCATGATCTACTACCTTGAAATTCCTCAATGTTAGGAAAGGATGATTTTATTAACTCAATCGAGACCCTTGGAATAAGTGTCATGACCCAAACTAAGGGTTAAGGATATCAAGTTAACACTCCCTTTGTATTCACTCCACTTTAAAAAAATGTCAATGTCATGACCGCAGTAAAAAAGGTCTCCAGCCATTTGATGCTGTGGTTAATTATAGATGCCACATTCATCATGCCCACAGGACTCCTCTGAGCAACTGTTTTCCCCTTTGGTACAGAGGAAGTTAGTAATATAAGCTTTAGGGGTGGTCATGTTTCTTTCTCCCATTCTGAGTTCCCTGCATCCATTCCCAGCCCCACATCAATCTTCACCCTACAGAGTCCCAACAGAATATTTAATTTCTTAAATTTTTGGCTTATTGGAGCATTTTAGGGAGAAAATAAACCTTTTTTTTGTTTTGTTTTAATAACAGAATTACTACAGTTTGTGCTTACTGGTGCAGGATGCTCTTTCTTCCCTGTAGCATTGCCTTCTAGCAAAGCACCGTGGTTCTCCTTTTGCCCAAAGTCAAACTGTAAATCCAGTTACTTTATAACAATATTGAATGAAATGAAAATCTCTGAAGTTTCTCTCTCTGACTCAACATTTGGTTGAGAAAAATGAAGTTGCCATTGTTTGAGCTGATGAAGATTAAATGGACTGCCTCTGAATTTAATTGAGTCTCTGTTTGAATAATATCCATGGTGGGCCCTACTGCAATGTTTGGTGATTAATGGTGAGAATGAACAACAGTAACATCTGGACCCAAAGCTGTTCTTGGCTTAGAAGGTGTTCATTCCTTTGAGAAAAAGGATTCTCTGCATCATTGTCCAAATAATCATTAGCAGATAGATCAGCTGAGACATTTTAATTAAAATTTCAAAATGCAGGGAGAAGGAACATTTCTAGTACTCTTATTTTATGGATCCAAGTTAAAATAAAAACTCTGTTATTAAAAAAGAAAATGGGCTCTACTTCCTGAGAGGCAGAGAAGGCAGGGTGGATTATAAAGTTGTATTTGTTTACTCTTGGGTAGAGGTACAGAAAAGAAAAAGAAAAAGAGAACTTGAAGATAGAATATTTTAACAGTCTTCTCTTTAAATTATCAGTGTAAGAAATATTTTAAAGAACGATAAGAAATTACACAAATTTGAAAGATAGTTTTGCTTGAATTCTATCCTATACTTCTTTTTTTTTAAATGAAATAACAAAAAAAAAAAGTAATAGTGGAAAAATATTAGTGATGAATATTTAAGATGATCCAAGAAATAAAAACACAATAATATTTTGGAAGATTATATTTCTAAATGTTGACTAACTCTAATGGAATTATTTCAAAGTACTTGAGAAAATAAAATGGCTCATGTATTTATTACTATAATAGAATTTTGGGATGGGGGAACAGCTAATCAAATACCTCAATAAATGACCTGAAAAAGGGTATCTTAACTAAAGATATTTTAGCCTAATGCTCAGCTAAATCTACAAGGAATACATTTAACAAATCCAACTGTTTAGAAGAGATTTACCCCCGAGGAAATGCTGGATCTATTAACATTATAAAACAATAAACACAAGCAGACTAGGGAATAAAGAAGTTGTATTTATTTGAAAGCAGTGTCCAAGTTTAGAAGGTTCATTTCAAAATATAAAGCGATAACATTGGTCAAAACAAAAATAGCCACTAGGGAAAAATGAACCAATAGATGTGAGAAATAATTATTTCAGGCCATCATTTCCCTTTCCAATAAAAGAGTTTTTATTTTAACTTGGATACATAAAATCTATGTTACTATCATCTTCACTAGCTAGATCAGTCTGTGTCAGAATGGATATACATTGCCATGATCATGAATAACTAGATTGAGGTTTAGGCATTTCACTAATATTAAGAAATAATTTATAGGGTAGAGAATATGAAATCTCCTCACCAACATGATCAAGCTTTATTTGTCTTTTCAGCTTTTCCCTCATTGCATTGAAAAACCCATGTATTTTCTGGCCAAGAGGAAAACACTTGGTTTGCACAAGAAAGACAAGTTCAGTTATTATCTTACACAGAAAGAATAGTTTAATAAGAGCAGGATATATTTTGTAGAATATGAAAATACATTTAATTACTTCATAGGGTTGGTATCTGTTGTGAAAATATTTAGTTATTCAGCAAGTAGTATTGGTTTCTATTGTCTACACCACAGATTTACAGACCCTGGCAAAATAAGATGAGTGACTACTAATAACAGCAGCAATAATGGCAAACATATATATAACAGCATGCTTTATCAAAGGAGCTCTGGTGGTGTAACGGTTAAGCACTTGGCTGCTAACCAAAGAGTCTGTGGTTCAAACCCACCAGCATTTCCATAGGAGAAAAGACCTGGCAATCTGCTCCTGTAATGATTTCAGCCTAGGAAATCCTGTGGGGCAGTTCTACTTTGTTCTGTAAGGTTGCCAAGAATAAGAATTGTGAAACAGGAGTTAATTAAAACCAAACTCACTGCCATGGAGTCAGATCTGACTCCACAGCACATAACAACAATAACAAACATGCTTTATGAAGAATATAAAAGTGAATTAGGTCCTGTCCTTTCCCTCAGAGAGCTTTCAGTCTAGTAGGAGTGATACTAAAGGTAGAGTTCAAGGGAAAATAACTGTAGGTTGGCACGGACCCTCTATTCACTGGAGTCACTCACAGACCCAGAGTGATGGAGCAGCCAACACCAAAGATGCTGTTGTTTACTCTGCAGAATGAAAAGGGTGTTCCAAAGCATTTTTTGTCACAGTGGAAATTAACTGTTCAATCGAGAAATGGAAATGACACATGCCACTTTCTTTCTAATTCAAAGACCAGGGTGAGTCACAGAGCATCACTCAACCACGTGGTGTAAATCTACCACATTAAATGCTACCTGGAACTGGAGACATGTAGCAAGCAACATTAATGACTTTCCTAAGAGTTAATCCTTTTGCTTTGGGATATCCAGGAGTCCTTAATTCTATGCAGTGGGATTCAATGTGAAGAATATTTAACAGAGCTAATAATTGGGCTTTAGAGTCACTATTAAAACATCTATTCAAGTATGTGTGCTGGTGGTGTGAATCATGACGTTTCATAAAACTAAAAAAAACAAACTCACTGCCGTCCAGTCAGATCTGACTCATAGAGACCTGTCCTTGGGTTTCCAAGGCAATATCTCTATGGAAGTAAATTGCTCAACCTTCCTTCCGAGGAGTGGCTGGTGGGTTTGAACCACCAGCCTACTGGTTAGCAGTCAAATGCCTTAGGCATCACACCACCAGGAGCTCTGATAGTCTAGTGCCTAAGGCACTTGACTGCTAACCAGTAGGCTGGTGGTTCAAACCCACCAGCCACTCCTCGAAAGGAAGACTGGGCAATCTGCTTCCGTAGAGTTAACACCTCGGAAACCCAAGGAGGGGTCTCTCTGAGTCAGATCCAACTGGACGGCAGTGAGTTTGGTTTGACATTTCATATCAAGCAATAAAATTATCCTCTTTGGAGACCGATTATGAGATTTTTTATCTCTGCTCGGTTGCTTTCCCTCCGCAATTGGAAGGGACAGCAATAGCAATTAATCAAAATCAAAGTGCCTTACTAATTGGAGCAACTTTCTTACTTGCCTGATCTTCTTTCATGCATTCTTACCATGTTGTCTGGTCGACTTTCATCTTCTGTAAGACCAGATGTTTTAAGTGAGCTTATAGGGAGATTTTCAAATTTTTGTGCCTTGTGGCTTTTTATACCTGATGGTGTTAGCCCTCTCATTTTTCTTTCCTTTTTTTTTTTTTTCTTAGCTACTCATGTTCATTTGTTCTGAAACATGGACTTTAAAGTCATTTTTATGACTCTTGATGGTGATGTTGCATAGAAAATAAAAGTAAACAATAATAACAACAACTAAACAAGAGAAACAAAAGAGACAAGTGTGAAACAGGAGTTAATTAAAACCAAATTCACTGCCATGGAGCCAAATCTGACTCCTAGCGACCCCTCCTTTGGTTTCCGAGCCAGTATCACTAAAGAAGTATATTGCCCAATCTTCCTTCTGAGGAGTGGCTGGTGGGTTTGAACTGCCAGCCCCTGGTTAGCAGTCAAATGCCTTAACACTATACTAGTTCTGTCTAAAAAAAATTCTAAAAATCAGATGAAAGTTGTTGAATAAGTTGGTGATATTAGTTATTACTAATATTGCTCTGGAAATTACTATATTTTTAGTTGTTGTTGTTGTTGTTATTTGCCGTCGAGTTGGCCCCGACTCATAGCGACCCCTCCTTGGGTTTCCGAGGCAGTATCACTATGGAAGTAGGATTGCCCAAAGTACTCATTTCAAAAAGGGATGACCTTGGGAATTATTAATGAATTGAAATATGTGTTAAATTTATTAAAATCAGACCCATAGTGGCTTCTGAGACAAACTAGAATACAGCTTACTTTTAAAGGTATGGGAGGAGAAGCAAGACCTTCTTGGCCATCACTGTATACTTAAATACTACAAAGTAATATTATGACAAAAAGAATATATTGGCGTCATCCATAAATTAGTGGTAGAGCAAAAGCTTGGATATGTGAATTATTTTGAGGGGTTTTTGTATAGTCTAAACCCCACTTTTGGCAACTAACAGCAACAACAAATCCCTCTTGTAATTAAAAGCACTCTGGTCACGTAGTGCCTAAGGCATTTGACTGCTAACCAGAAGGCTGGAGGTTCAAACCCACCAGCCACTCCTCAGAAGGAAGATTGGGCAATCTACTTGCATAGTGATACCACCTTGGAAACCCAAGGAGGGATTGCTATGAGTCAGATCCAACTCAACGGCAGTGAGTTTGGTTTTCCACTATAATTAGCAGTTGCCATTGAGTTAATATTGTCTCTTGGTGACCCTATGCATGTCAGAGTAGAACTGTATTCCACAGGGTTTTCAGTGATTGTGATCTTACAGAAGTAGATTGCCAGGCTTCTCTTCTGAGGTGCCTTTGCATAGATTTTTAACTCCCAACATTTTGATTAGCAGACTCACAGTTAACAATTTGTGACAATCAGGGATTTGAAGCTCATGCCATACCATGCCTTTAATGGCATATTGGAATGTACTGAAGAATAGAAAGAGGTTAGGATATAGGAAGAGGGTAAAAGAGTCAACATTTATTGAAGACTTCAGGACAAGTAATTTTACTTATATTATCTCATTCCATCTTTACAACAAATGTTTGGAGCAGATTTATTACATTCAAGTTACAGATGAAGAAATAATGGCTAAGAAAATCTTGCCACAACCGTTCAGAAAGGGATCAAAAATGGAGATCCTGCATAGAGTGGGAGAAAAATATGGAACAAAGTGAAAAATCATAAAAAATACCAGGCTTACTGGTCTGACAGGGACTGGTGAAATCCCTGAAACTATGACCCTGAGTTACCTTTTGAGCCTGGATTTAAACTCACTCCTGCAAAAAGGACATTGTTGCTGTTATGTGTCATCCAGTTGGCTCTGACTCATAGTGACCCCCTCCTTGGGTTTCTGAGGCGGTGTCACTACAGAAGTAGATTGCCCAACCTTCCTTCTGAAGAGTGGCTGGTGGGTTTGAACCGCCTGCCTTCCGGTTAGCAGTCAAGTGCCTTAGGCACTACGCTACTGGAGCTCCCACCCAAAGGACATAGGGGCAGCATTTTCTTACCTTTGCTAATTTCACAGGGAGGCAGAAGCACCATAAATAGCCCAAGGCTTATTCCTATGAGGCCAGACATGCCGCCACCCTCCAGACCTTTTTTTACTAATTCTGACACCAACTGTTTCTCCCACAGCACTCACTACTTCTCTACTGGGTTCAATATTTCATTGCAATGGCCACACAGAACTCACAGAGAGTACTCATGATTATGCGGTTTATTAGGAAGTAACAGACCCAGGTTACAATTCAGGTTCAGAAACGTGTTCAGGATATAATTCTTCCATCAGGACAGTTTCTCCTCTGCTATGCCCTCAGGCATTCCTCTCTGGCCCTTGGCTCCACTGGAGCAAGTGTTATCAATCTCTTTTAGCTCTGCTGATAGGTACACCTATGTGCACTCCACTCTGCCAGCAAGAATTCAGCCCAAGAACACTAAGCTTTCTCACTCCATGGGCCGGAAAGCCCTGCACTCTGTCTTCTGGCTCTTGGTTCCACTGCCACTGTCTCTCAGCTGGGTGTCTCTCTCTTAGCCGGGTGCCTCTGAGCCACACGCTCCACTTCACCTCCAGCTCTTCTTTCCTAATGGCAGTGAAATCCCTCTTTCTGCCTCTAGGAAGGCTCATTTTAAGCCTGGCAGAGGGACAAAACTAACCAATCCCAGCACCTTATTTGCATGGTTCCACTGGGAGCTCTGGTAGCATAGTGCCTAAGGCACTTGACTGCTAACCAGAAGGCTGGTGGTTCAAACCC
>NW_006921740.1:7058327-7066749 GCF_000298275.1 Orycteropus afer afer
CAAGGGGAACGTAACCAGTGTCACAAAACAAAATGTATATGAACTGTTGAAAGTAAAATGAATCTGCTTTGTAAAATTTTTACCCAAATCACAATAAAAAGGTTTTTTTTTTTAAAAAAAAAGGCCTTGCCAATTAGCTTTGACAAAATTTTAAACCAATGTATATTCAACTTTAAATGATATACCCTTTATGACATTACAAAGCATCCCCGGATCACTTGGTTAAAGAAGGGAAAAAGTAGGAAAAATGGAACTAAGAAAATTTTAGCATGCTGATACCTTAATTAAAGGAGCTCTCATAGTGTAGTGGGTAAGACATTTGGCTCCAAGTGAGGAAGATGAGGCAATCTACTTCTGTAAAGATTTATAGCCTTGGAAACCCAATGGGGGTCACTATGAGTCAGAACTGAGTGAAAGGCAGTGGGTTGGGTACCTTAATCAAGGAACTCTGATGCATAGTGGTTAAAACATTCAGTTGCTAACCAAAAGTTTGGCAGCTTGAACCCACCAGCCATTCCACAGGAGAAAGATGAGTCAGTCTGCTTCTATAGATTCACAGCCTTGGAAACTTGGAACTCTATGGGACAGTTCTGCTCTGACCTACACGGTTGACACTAGTCAGAATCAACTTGATAGCAGTGGGTTTGGTTTTGGTGGGTTGATACCTTCATTTTTTTTTTTTTCTATCATTGTCCATTGATGTTCAAAACATTTTACTTTTGACATTGGTATTTTAAGTGTACCAAAACCCAAAAACCACACTCACTGCCATCAAGTCAGATCTGACTCATAGCGACCCCTCTTTGGGTTTCTAAGGCAGTATCACTCAGAAGTAGATTGCCCAACCTTCTTTCCAAGGAGTGGCTGGTGGGTTTGAACCACCAGCCTTCTAGCTGGCAGTCAAATGCCTTAGGCACTATGCCACCAGAACTCCCATTTTAAGTGTACAAATCTATAATAATTTTGATCTGAGAAAAAACAAAACAAAATAAAACACATGGTATGGCCTCTAGAGTTACTCTGCCTTTTAATGTTTTGAAGGGCAACTTCAGACTTACATGTTGTCCTTAGGTGCTGTGGAGTCAGCTCCAACTCATAGCAACCCTATGTACAACAGAACAAAACACTGCCCAGTCCTGTGCCAGCCTCACAATCCTTGCTATACTTGAGCCTATCCTGTAGCCACTGTGTCAATCTGTCTCATTGAAGGTCTTCCCCTTTTTCATTGACCCTCTACTTTACCAAGCATAACATCCTTCTCCAGGGACTGGTCCCTTCTGACAACATGTAATACAAAGTCTGGCCATTCTCACTTCCAAGGAGTATTCTGGCTGTACTTCTTCCAAGATAGATTTTTTTTTCTTCTTCAAGCAGTCCATGGTATTTTCAATTTTCTTTGCACACCACAATTCAAATGCATCAATTCTTCTTCCATCTTTGTTATTCATTGTCCAGCTTTCACATGCAAACAAGGCTATTGAAAATAACATGGTTTGAGTCAGGCAAACTTCATTCTTCAAAGTGACATCTTTGCTCCTTTAACACATTAAAGAGGTCTTTTGCAGATTTGCCCAGTGCAATATATTGTCTGATTTCTTGACTGTTGCTTCCATGGACATTGATTGTGGATCCAAGTAAAATTAATTCCCTAACAACTTCAATCTTTTCTCCATTTATATTAATGCTGCTTATTGGTCCAGTTGTAAAAGATTTTTGTTTTCTTTATGTTGAGGTGTAATCCATACTGCAGACTGTAGTCTTTAATCTTCATCACTAAGTGCTTCAACTCATCCTCACTGCCAGCAAGCAAAGTTGTGTCATCTGCATATCACAAGTTGTTAATTAATCTTCCTCCAATCCTGGTAGTTCTGGTAGCATAGTGGCTAAGACACTTGACTGCTAACCAGAAGGCTGGTGGTTCAAACCCACCAGCCACTCCTCGGAAGGAAGATGGGGCGATCTACTTCCATAGTGATACCCCCTCAGAAACCCAAGGAGGGGTCACTATGAGTCGGGTCCTGATGCTATGTTCTTCTTCATATAGTCCAGTTTCTTGGATTATTTTTAATGATCAGACTTGCTTATTTTCCTGTAAAATCCTTTTTAGGTGCTCTATTATTTTACAAAACAATCTGTAATATCTTAAATCTAAATGAAATTTTATTTTTTAATATCTATGATTTGCAACAGTTACATATTTTTGAACCATTTGAAGTTTAGAAGAAAAGTTTTCCTTTCTTTCCAGGTTTATTCAGCTTAGTCATCTCAATCACTGGAATTTCTTTACCTTTCCACATTTGGTGTGCCCTTTCAAAACACCTTGATGATGTAGGGGTTTCCAGAGCCTCATTAGAATGTCAGAGAAAGATTTCATGGAACATGAGAAATTGCTAGAGATTTCTGCTAAGGATAAGTAAAATAAATAGCTCATACTGTACTTGTGGTACAGTGAATTACTTAATATAGCCCTTCTAGCCTTAGTACTCCATTTTGTGATCTATTGTTAATCCTAGTCTCTGTGCCTGTGGTTGTGGTCCAATTTTGGGGTGAGTTTTCTATTATATTAATGAGGCAGGATTAGGGTGGCATGTGTTTTGATTCACTGCATTACTGGAGAATGTAACTCAAGTCACCACTCTCAGTTTCCTTGCGGGTATAGTCTGCATCCTATAAATATGAATGCTATAACCAAGTTCTCTCTCTTGATCTGGAGCCTGCATTTGGTTCATCATCAGTTGACCTCTGGTTCTTGGGACTTGAGCCAGCAGTCAGTCATCTAACCTGATTTACCAGCTTCTGCAGCCTTGTTACATCCTGAAATCTGACCTGGTGATTTGGGTTCATTAGCCCTTGCAAACACATGTCTAAGGTGAACTCTCCAGACTGACACCTGACCCATAGATTTGAGACTTGCCAGCATCCACAACCAAATGAACTTTTTCCTCTTGGCAGTTTGTAAGTAAGACATTGCTGCAAATGGGAGGTAAAATACTGAGGGAAGGAGGAGTAGTTGATGTAAGAGACGATGGGGTGGTACAGCAGTTTGGAAAAGTTGGACGTTTGGGACATCTTTAATCTCTGCCTCATAGGAACAAGACTTGTGCTGATCCTTCCAAAAGAAATTATTCATGCAGTACTCAAGCTCTTTGAGTGCAACAGGACCAAAATGCAAAAGTAATTAAAACTCCCGTTCTCTTAGGAAGTCCTAGCAACAAAGCCTGTATTTACGTAGAAAATATTCCCTAGTAAGAACCCCACATAATAAGCACATTTCAACACAAGACATTAATAGCACATTTGTATAATATTTTTTAGTTGATAAGACATTTTCTCATACACTCACCATCTGAGCTTAACATAGTTTCATGAAGTTGGTATGACAATTATTAGTATGATAGCCCCATTACTGGGTGAGAAAGCAAAAATATAAAAGGTACAAGTGACTTATCCATAAGGTTGCATAATTGGGTATAAAATTCAAGTCCTCTAGATTCAACTCATGGAGGCAGCGGTGGTTCAGTGGCAGAATTCTCACCTTCCACGAGGCACTTGGGTTTCATTCTTGGCCAATGGACCTCAGGAGTAACCACCAGCCATCTGTCAGTGGGGGCTCGTGTGTTGCTGTCATGCTGAACAGGTTTCAATGGAGTTTTGAAAAGAAGATAGACTAGGAAGAAGGGCTAGGAAGATCTACTTCTGAAAATCAAACAATGGAAACTCTATGGACCACAGTGGTCTGATCTATAACTCATCATGGGGATAGTGCAGGACCAGGGAGTGTTTTGTTACATTGTGTGTGGAGTCACTATGAGTCAGGCTCACTGTGGTGGCAGCTAACAAAAGTAACAAAAATTTAATTCAGATCTTCTGAACACTAAAATAACTATATCCCTATATTTGTGGCCATCAATGAGATAAAATTTCAGGGTCAGGGTCACTGAAAAGTCCACCTGTTCCCAAATAGCATTTTTACTTCCTCTTTTGGTAATGGGAACTCTTATTTGACCATTAACTTTTGGATGATGCTGTACAGTATGTATTTTCTATCATTTTAAGAATTAGGAGACTTTCAGGAGATAGTGATGGCCTGGAGGTTTTTCTTGTTCCATCAGTCTGTTAAATTTTGTAATAAGTCCCATAGACTCTTTCAAGTAGCATTTCCCCAAATTGCACAGATTGCATTTGCTAGCTGTGTGATCTTGTACAAGTTACTTAGTCCCTCTACACCCCAGCTCCACCTATAAACGGGGATGATAACAATCCTTACTGCATTGGGCTGTTGTGAAGATGAAATGAGTTGATAGAGTGAAACCCGTGAGAGCTAGGACTTGACAAAAACTCAAAATCAAACTCACTGCTGTTGATCCCAACTCATAGCGACCCCTCCTTGGGTTTCTGAGGTGGTATCTCTATGGAAGTAGATTGCCCAGTCTTCCTTCTGAGGAGTGGCTGGTTGGTTGAACCACCAGCCTTCTGGTTATGTCAAATGCCTTAGTCACTATGCCAAGACTTGACAGGACTGACTTTTTTTCTGGGTCTCACAAATTTCCCACTTTTGACACTTCTATCAGTCTCTATTAGTGGAAAATATCTGAGTTTTCCTTCTCCGATGGTTTCCACTTTACACAGGTTCTGTCTTTCGCAGGTTTTACTGTCCATTTTAGGAGCTCTGGTAGCATAGTTCCTTAGACATTGGACTGCTACCAGAAGTCTGGCGGTTCAAACTCACCAGCCACTCCTTGGAAGGAAGGTTGGGCAATCTACTTCTGTAGTGATATTGCTTCGGAAATCCAAGGAGGGGTCGCTTTGAGTTGGGTCTGACTCAACGGCACATAACAACAGCTGTCCATTTTCAGGCATTTAGAACAGTTTCTGACAAACAGTTGGTATTGTTTGTTACCATTATGTCAGCTCTGACTTATGGAGACTTATGTATAACAGGTTGAAACCTTGCCTGGTCCTGTGGCTTCACCATAATGTTTGATATGGTGGTGATGTGCTTAAGTCCATTGTTGTAGCTATTGAGTCAATCCCTCTCCTCTCATTGAGGGTTTTCTTTGGTCTGCTAGTTGACCAAACATGACTCTTTTTGTAGCAGTTGATCTTTCATGATGATATGTCCGAAGGAAATGAGCCAAAGTCTCACCATCATTGCTTCTAATTCTGGTTGTATTTCTTCTAAGACTGATTTGTTCATTCTTTTGGCATTTCATGATATATTTAATATTCTTTGCCAACACCACAGTTTGAGTGAATCAGTTCTTCTGTTTTCCTTTTCATGGTCCAGCTTTCAAAGGCATATGACCTTGGAAGGCTATTACTGTCTCTTTAAAGTCTCCAAATTCTTACAATGGTAGAGAATATATACTTTATTGCAAGTATTTTTCAATTGTGTAGTACTCAATCAATGTTAGTCAATATTATTAATGCATACAAAGTTACTGACACCTAGAAAGTGCTTGATAAGGAGCCCTGCTGGCGCAGTTGGTTAAGTGCTTGACTGCTAACCAAGAGGTCAACAGTTCAAACTCACTAGCTGCTCTATAAGACAAAGGTATGGCAGTCTGCTTTTGTAATGATTTCAGCCTTGGAAACCCTATGAGGCAGTTCTACTTTGTCCTATAACATTGCTATGAATTGAAATCAACTTGATGGCAATGGTTTAAATGCTTAATAAAAGTGAGTCAAAAATAATTAAAGAAAGATGGATAAAGGAAGACCATCTATACTGATATCACTCTTTTCAGGTGGGTAGGCCCAGGGGTATCACTAGGGTTGGTGTCACCCCCACCGCCCACTCCATGGGTCTCCTCCTGTATCAGACCATGCAGAATCCTTGTTGTTGTTGTTAGGTGCCATCGAGTTGGTTTGGACTCATAGCAACACTGTGTATGACAGGACCAAACACTGCCTGGTTCTGTGCCATTCTCACAATTGTTGCTATGCTTGAGCCCATTGTTGTAGGCACTCTGTCCATCCATCTTATTGAGGGTCTTCCTCTTTTTATCTGACTCTCTACCAAGCATGATATCATTCTCAAGGGAATGCTCTCTCCTGATGACTTGATCAAAGTATGAGAGAGAATGTCTCACCATTCTCACTTCTAAGGAACATTCTGGTTAGACTTCTTCCAAGACTTCCAAGACAAAACTTCCAAGAGTTTTGTTTGTTCTTCTAGCAGTGCATGGTATATTAAATATACTTTGTTACTGTTGTTAGGTGCCATTGCGTTGTCTCTAACTCATAGCAACCTTATAAACAGCAGAACAAAACACCACCAAGTCCCATACTAGCTCCTCGATCTCTGCTATACTTGTGACCATTGTCACAGCCACTGTATCAATCCATCTCATTGAGGGCCTTCCCTTCCATTGTCGACCCTCCACCTTACCAAGCATGATATCCTTCTCCAGGGAATGGTCCCTTCTGACAACATGACCAAAGTAGGTGAGACTAAGTCTGGACATTCTCACTTCTGAGGAGAATTCCAGCTGCACTTCCTCCAGGACAGATTTGTTAGATCTTCTTGCAGTCCAAGGCAATTTCAGCATTCTTCACCAGCACCACAGGTCAAAAGCATCAACTTTTCTTTGGTCCTTATTTATTGTCCAGCTCTCACATGCATATGTTGTTGTTGTTATGTGCCATTGAGTCGGACCCAACTCATAGCAACCCCTCCTGGGGTTTCCGAGGCAGTATCACTATGGAAGTAGATTGCCCCATCTTCCTTCCAAGGAGTGGCTGGTGGGTTTGAACCACCAGCCTTCTGGTTAGCAGTCAAGTGCCTTAGGCACTGTGCTACCAGAACTATACTGTGGCTAGTGTCAGGTGCACCTTAGTCCTCAAGAAGACATCTTTGCTCTTCAGGACTTGAAAGAGATCCTTTGAAGCTGATTTGCCCAGTACTATACATCATCTGATGTCCTGACTGCTGCTTACATTGGCGTTGATTGTAGAACCAAGCAATGTGAAGTCTTTGACAACTTCAATCTTTTCTCCATTTATTATGATGTTGCTTATAGGTCCAGTTGTGAGGATTTTTGTTTTCTTTATATTGAGAGGTAATCTGTACTTCAGACTGTATTCATCAATCTTCATCAGTAAGTGTTTCAAGTCATCCTCACTTTCAGCAAGCTAAGTTGTGTCATCTGCATGTCGCAGGTTGTTTATGATTTTTCCTCCAATCTTGATGTCATTGAATAAGTATGGTGAAAGAATACAACCCTGACACATTCCCTTCCTTATTTTGAACCATGCAGTGTCCGCTTGTTCTGTTCAAATGACAGTCTCCTGGTCCATGTACAGGTTCCTCATGAGTACAATTAAGTGTTCTGGAATTCCCATTTTTCTCAATGTTACCCATAAATTTGTCATTATCCACACAATCAAATGCTTTTGCATGGTCAATAAAACATAAGTAAACATCTTTCTGGTATTCTTTGCTTTGAGCCAAGATCCATCTGACATCAGCAATGATATCCCTTGCTCCAGGTCCTCTTCTGAATCCAGCTTGCACCTCTGGAAGTTCTTGGCCAATATATTGCTGCAACCATTTCTGAATTATCTTCAGTAAGATTTTACTTGCATGTGATATTAATGATATTGTTTGATAATTTCCACATTCTTTGGGATTACCTTTCTTTGGAATGGGTACTCAGTTGGCCAGGTAGCTGTCTTCCAATCTCTTGACATAGCCAAGTGAGTGCCTCCAGCACAGCATCCGCTTGTAGAAACATCTCAATGGGTATTCCATCAATTCCTGGAGCCTTGTTTTTCACCAATTCCTTCAGTGTAGCTTTGACTTTTTCCTTCAGTACCGTTGGTTCTTGAACGTATGCCACCTCCTAAAATGGATGAAGATCGATCAGTTCTTTTTTGTATGGTGACTCTATATTCCTTCCATCTTCTTTTGATGCTTCCTGCGTCCTCAATATTATGCACATAGAATCTTTCAATATTTCAACTCGAGGCTTAAATTTTTTCCTCAGTTCTTTCAGCTTGAGAAATTCTGAGTGTGTTCTTCCCTTTTGGTTTTCTAACACTAGGTCTTTGCATATTTCATTATAGTAATTGGCTTTGTCTGCTTGAGTTGCTCTTTGAAATCTTCTGTTCATCTCTTTTATCTTGTCATTTCTTCTATTTGCTTTAGCTACTCTCCACTCACGGGCAAGTTTCAGAGTCTCTTCTGACATCCATTTTGGTCTTTTCTTCCTTCTTGTCTTTTTAATGACCTCTTGCTTTCTTCATGGATGATATTCTTGATGTCATCCCATAATTCTTCTGGTTTTCAGTCATTGGTGTTCAGTGCATCAAATCTATTCTTTAGATGATCTCAGAATTCAGGAGGGATATATTCAAGGTCATAATTTAGCTCTTGTGGCTTCTTTTAATTGTCTTCAACTTCAGATTGAACTTGCATATG
>NW_006921740.1:7066964-7071920 GCF_000298275.1 Orycteropus afer afer
TATCTTTATTGCATGTTTGGTCAATTTCAGACTGCAGAAGTTGATAAAAATCTTCAATTTCCTCATCTTTGGCTTTGGTGGTTGGTGTATAATTTTGAATAATAGTCGTATTAACAGGTCTTCCTTGTAGGCGTATGGATATTATCCTATCACTCATGGTATTATACTTCAGGAGAGATCTTGAAACATCCTTTGTGATGATGAATGCCATGCTGTTCCTCTTCAAATTGTCATTCCTTGTGTAGTAGACTATATGGTTGTCTGATTCAAAATGACCCAAACTAGTCCATTTCAGCTCACTGATTCCTAGGATATCAATCTTTATGTGTTCCATTTCATTTTTGACAACTTCCAATTTTCCTAAATGCATACTTCATATATTCCATGTTCCAATTATTAATGGATGTTTGCAGCTGTTTCTTCTCAATTTGAGACATGCCACATCAGCAAATGGAGGTCCACAGAGCTTTATTTTATCCATATTATTAAGGTGGGTTCTACTCTGAGGAGGCAGCTCTTTCCCAGTTGTATTTTGAGTGCCTTTCCACCTAAGGGGATTTTCTTCCTGAAGTGTATCAGACAATGTTTCTGGGCTACTCATAAATTTGCCTAGTGATGTATCCGACAGTGTTTCTCATCAGTTCATAAGGTTTTCCTGGCCAATTCTTTGAGAAGGGGATGGCCTCTTTCTTCTTCCTAGTCTGTCTCAGTCTGTAAGCTGTGTTGAAACCTGTGTACCATGTGCAACCCTGCTGGCATTTGAAACACCAGTGGGATAGCCTCAAGCCTCACAGCAACATGCATGCCACCACAGTAGGACAAACTGACAGACAGGTTTGTCTCCCTTAACTGTCCAAAACCTCTCCATCCTCCCCTTACCTGGATCCCACAGCTCTGTCTCATCCCAGGCTTTTCCCCTGCTTCCTGCCTCTTGGAGTAGGACCTGTCATTTCTCTCCCCTTACCTGGTTCCCACTGCTCAATATATTTTACCAACACCATAATAACAGAATCCTTACTAATGTTTGTTATCTATTTTAATAATAGAATAATATGTGATAACTATAGTTGTAAATTGCTTAAATGTAGTATTTCTTAGATTATACAAATACTAACAACAAAATTATTTTATAAAAATCTTTATTCATTTAATTATAACATTATTTGTAACTGAATGGAAGCCTTTTTGATTTCTCATTCTTTTCCTTTAATTACTACTTCATTCCCAAAAAAGTCATGGATATAGTTTCACAAATACTACTTACCACAGTATTGTAGCTAAAACACCAGAAAAAATGACAAAATTAGTGATGATAAAAACACCCACAGCAATGAAAGCAACACTATGTGCTTATGCCAAGTGCAGTAGAAACCATGTGGTTCTAAGCTTCATTGCAATTGAGTAATAATGACAGTAATGACTGAAGCACATTGTTGTTGTTGTTATGTGCCATTGAGTCGGATCCGACTCATAGCGACCCCTCCTTGGGTTTCTGAGGCAGTAGCACTATGGAAGTAGATTGCCCCATCTTCCTTCCAAGGAGTGGCTGGTGGGTTTGAACCACCAGCCTTCTGGTTAGCAGTCAAGTGCCTTAGGCACTATGTTACCAGAGCTCCCACTGAAGCACATTAGAAGGTTCAAAAAGTAAATTAGTGTTGAGTTTTAGCCTTGTAGGTATATTGATACATATAAGCTGAACTTATGAAAAATATTTTTATTGTTGTAACTAACTATAAGGATATTTTTATTAAAAATAATAAATTTCTGCTGAAACACTGCATAAAATTTTATGGACAGTCATTTTGGTGTCACACAGTATGGTCTGTGCCCCCTTCACCCCTCAAGTGACCTTGATACCTCCAAGAGCAGCCCAACTAACTCTCCCACACAAATCTGCAAACACCATGACCCTGGTCCAACTGAAACACTGCACTTCTTCTTCTCCCAGACTTTTTACTGAAGTGTATCATTATTCATCAAGAAAATGCCGACAAGTCACTGGGCTGTGATTCACAATGCCCATCAGTGCTGTCACCAGTAATGACCTCTGTCACTACCACCTTGAGTGGGGTTTGAATCAGTAAATCCAGTCATTCACCTGCATATTATTCAGTATTACAAACCTATGCTATAACGAATGAACTCACGAGTATTTTTTTTCTTTTTTTAGCAAAAAATGGTAGGAGTTGATTTTAGGAAAATTGTTCAAAAGCACATTCAGAAGAATGTTAAGCCAGGCATGTAAATAAATGTGAATTAAGGCATCACATTCTGCCTAATCTCTAAAGAGAATGTGCCTACTTTTGAGCAGCTAAGAAAAATAAAAGAAAGGATTAAATTATTTGCATTCAGTTGAACTAAATGCTAAGTTTGCCAAATGTTTATATTACTTCCTACCAGGCCTGGAAACAAGCTATTGTGCTCCCACCTAAGAAGATTAAGTGCTCAGGTATCTGAATCTTCAGAACAAGGAGGTTCTAACTAGTCTTTGAAGAGGAAAAGGCACTTACACAGTTAGGATATAGGAAACGTAAAAGACAGTAGCTGTAAAGCTTATGCAGGTACTTAGGTTTCTGCAGTCAGAATTAAATGGCTATGGATGATTCTAAAAGAATGGATTGTAAAATCAGAAAGTAACTATCCCTCAAGTAATCTACTCCAAAGAGGTGAAAGAAATTGGAAGTAGGTAGCTATAAGTGGAAAAAATGCTTGGTTGAGCTCCTCAAAAATACCAAGTTCGACATTTTGTATTTGAAGTGTTGACACAATTTTTTCTTGTGAAAAACATAACATGGATTAGTTTGACTGCATTAGTGAACAGCAGATCATATACTATTTCATAAGAAAATGATGGTGACAATCCCATCTGTAGGACTCTTCTTCCCTAATGAAATTGTTGCTGATTGTGGGTTTGATTCAGATAGATTATTTATTACTCACTGCTCCTCAACCTTAAACTTCCTTTGACTTGCTTTTCCTTTATTCTGACTTGATGGAACCTGACAATTAGCAGGGTGTGAAAATATGTGACAATAATAAGAATAATGATAACCATTTTTAAGAATAGCTAAGACCTGTGTAGTGCTTGTTTTGTGCCAGGCAGCTTCATTTACACATATTATCTCATTTATTTCTCATATCCGTAAGGGGTAGATTTTTTTATTATTATTAACTCCATTCTAATGATGTAGAGAATTTGAATAACCTGTCTAAGTTCATTCAGGTGGTAAGTAATAGAGGTCATATTGAAGTCAATTCTTAACTATTACTCTTACTCCTACCACTCTTTCTCCTCCTCCTCCTCTAAATACTGTGACTATAGCAACTATAACAACTACCACTGACCATGCATAAACAACAGCACTAATCACAACCACTACTACAATTACTGTAACTACTACTACTCACAAAACTAATTGCCATGGAGTTGATTCCAACTCATAGTGACCCCCACTGGGTGTCTGAGGTGGTAAATCTTTATGGAAGCAGATTACCCTATCTTCTTTCTGTGGAGTGGCTGGTGGGTTTGAACCATCAACTTTCTGGTTAGCAGTCAAATGGCTTAGGAACTATACCACCAGTGCTCCTTCTCCCACTACTATAAATACTCATATTATTATGACTACAGCTATTGTTACTACCACAACCACTGTTATTACCTGTGATAGTTGGACCTGTGTGTCAACTTGACTGGACCACAATTCTGTGTGGTTTAAGCAATTGTAATGTGGGTTGTTCCAATGATGGGATCAGATGTATATGTTTTGAGCAGCCAATCCATTGAAAGGGAGTTTCCCTAGAGCTTTACTTTATCCATATCATGGGGTGTGGCCTGCTTCCAGTATATTTATGGATATCCTGGGAAAAGAGACACTTTTCTGTGGATCAGGATTCTGCCTACAACTGTCCATGAGCAAATAATCCACCTTTCACCCTGGAAATCTTGGATTCATCATTTGTTAGAGTCAATAGCCAGTATGCTGCCTGCCAACCTTGAGCTCCTCAGCCCCCGCAGCTGCGTGAGTCAGGAAAAGCCTCCAGCTTGACGTTTGATCCAAGAACTTGTGACTTGCCAGCCTCTATAAGTGTGTGAGCCATTTTCCTAAGATACATTTCTCTTTCTCTCTCTCTCTCTAAGCTTTACTGGTTTTATTTCTCTAGAGAGCCCAGGCTAACACATTTGGTACCGGGAGTGGTTCTAGAGAGACAAAATCATAAGGATTGGCTTCCTAAATTGGTTCTCCAATTTGATTAATTATAAGGGTACTGATGACCCTGCCTCTGTTAGTAAAGAGGGCCCTGCTAATCTGTGGTGTGAGGTGGCAACATTTATATGCAAAATAACACCACCAATAGATCAAGTACTTGTGAGAAGTGAGGCTCTGGGTGATCAGGTATTTGATACCTTTCTGCAATTTTGTCAGCATGAGGAGTATAAGGAAGTTGATTGGTTGGTCCTATTTATACTAGGCAAAGTGGTGAAAGAGCGAGATGAGCTCAGGGCTGCAGAGTCACAGCTTAAGTGCTCCATAAAACACCTTAATATTTCCAGTTGTGCTCTGAAAGAAAGCCTTATTTCTTCTAGTAACAGAACTGATATTGCCAAAAACCAAACCCAGAGTCTTATTGTATGGGTGGCTGAATTACAAGGCCAATTAAATTGCCAACCCAGAATGGTGTCTGAAGTTAAAGTGAGGGCATTGATTGGGAAAAAATGGGATCCTGAAACCTGGAATAGGGACATATGGGCAGATAGCCAGGAAGATAAGGATATGGATCCTGTAAATTCTGTTGAATCCCTCCTATCTGAAAGGATTACTGTAAAACCATTATCCCCTCCACCTCAGTTTGATGGGATTAACCCAACTGTTAACCGGCTCCCTTGTTACCCTCCTGAGAGGGACCAGGTCTCCGGGAGCAAGGTAAGCACGGGCGGGCTGGTGCTTACTCACTGAT
>NW_006921740.1:7076364-7077231 GCF_000298275.1 Orycteropus afer afer
TTCATTAGGGAAAAGGAAATAATCAGACTTTTTGGGGATTGCTGGACACTGGCTCTGAACTGACACTAATTCCAGAAGACCCAAAGTGTCATTGTGGCCCACCAGACAGAGTGGGAAAATATGGAGGTCAGGTTATTGATGGAGTCTTAGCTAAGGTGCATCTAGTGAGTCCCTGAACCCATCCTATAGTGATTTCCCCAGTTCCAGAATGCATATTGGAATAGATATACTGAGAAATTGGCCGAATTCTCACATTGGTTCCCTGACATGTGGAGTAAGGGCTATTATGGTAAGAAAAGCCAAGTGGAAGCCATTACAAATGCCTCTACCTACAAAAATAGTAAATCAAAAGCAATACCACAACCCTGGAGGGGTTGCAGAGATTACTGCCACCATCAAGGACTTCAAGGATGCAGGGGTGGTGATTCCCACCACCTCCCCATTGAATTCACCTATTTGGCCTGTGCAAAAACCTGATGGATTTTGGAGAATGACAGTAGATTATTGTAAACTTAATCAGGTGGTGACTCCAATTGCAACTGCTGTTCCTGATGTGGTTTCATTGCTTGAGCAAGTTAGTACATCTCCTGGTACTTGGTATCAGCTATTGATCTGGCCAATGCTTTTTTCTCAATACCAATTTCAAAGGACCATTACAAGCAGTTTGCCTTCAGCTATACTTCAGTATACTTTCACAGTGCATCCTCAGGGGTATATCACCTCCCCAGCACTATATTGTATTTTAGTCCGTAGGGATCTTGATCACCTTTCACTTCCTCAAGACATCACACTGGTCCATTATATTGATGACAGTATGCTTATTGGACCCAGTAAAGAAGAAGTATCAATGACTCTAGACTTATTGGT
>NW_006921740.1:7078081-7082020 GCF_000298275.1 Orycteropus afer afer
TTCCCTCTCCCAGTCTGCACCTATGGCCTCATGGGGAGTTCCTTATGATCAGTTGACTGAGGAAGAGAAAACTCGTGCCTAGTTTACAGATGGTTCTGCATGATATGCAGGCACCAATCAAAAGTGGACAGCAGCAGCACTGCAGCCCCTTTCTGGGACTTCCTTGAAGGACAGTAGTGAAGGGAAATCCTCCCAATGGGAAGAACTTTGAGCCATGCATATGGCTGTTCACTTTGCATGGAATAAGAAATGGCCTGATATGCGATTATATATGGATTCATGGGCTGTGGCTAATGGCTTGGCTGGATGTTCTGGGACTTGGAAGGAGCATGATAGGAAAATTGTTGACAAGGATGTATGAGAAAGCCGTATGTAGCTATATCTCTCTGACTGGGCCAAAGGAGTAAAGATATTTGTGTCTCATGTGAATGCCCACCATAAGGTGACCTTGGCAGAGGAGGACTTTAACAATCAGGTGGATAGGATGACACATTCAGTGGAAACCAGCCATTCTTTTCTCCCAGCTACTCCTGTCATTGCTCAATGGGCTCATAATCAAAGTGGCCATGGTGGCTGGGATGGAGGTTATGCATGGGCTCAGCAACATAGACTCCCACTTACCAAGGCTGATTTGGCTATCGCCACTGCTAAGTGCCCAATCTGCCAGCAGCAGAGACCAACACTGAGTCCACGATATGGAACCATTCCTCGGGGTGATCAGCCAGCAACCTGGTGGCAGGTTGATTACATTGGACCACTTCCATCATGGCAAGGACAGCGTTTTATTCTTACTGGAATAGATATTTGTTCTGGATATGGATTCGTCTCCCCTGCATGCAATACTTCTGCCAAAAAAAAACTACCATCTGTGGACTTACAGAATACCTTATCCACCATCATGTTATCCCACACAGCACTGCTTCAGATCAAGGGACTCACTTCACAGCAAATAAAGTGTGGCGATGGGCTTATGCTCATGGAATTCACTGGTCTTACCATGTTCCCCATCATTCAGAAGCAGCTGGCTTGATAGAATGATGGAATGGCCTACTGAAAACACAAATATGGTGCCAGCTAGGTGGCAATACCTTAAAGGGTTGGGGCAATGTTTTCCAGGAGGCTGTATGTGCTCCAAACCAGTGTCCAATATATGTGTCTGTTTCTCCAATAGCCAGGATTCGTGGGTCCAGGAACCAAGGGGTGGAAATGGGAGTGGTACCACTCACTATTACCCCCAGTGACCCACTCAAAAAATTTTTACTTCCTGTCATTGCTACCCTGTGCTCTGCAGGTCTGGAGATCTTAGTCCCAAAGGGAAGAACACTCCCACCCAGAGACATAATACTGATTTCATTGAACTGGAAATTAAGAATGCCACCTGGCCATTTCGGCTTCTTCTTGCCTCTGGATCAACAGATAAAGAAGGCATTACTGTACTATTTAGTGTGATAGATCCTGATTACCAAGGGGAAGTTGGATTGACATTACATAATGGAGGTAAAGAAGAGTATGTCAGGAATACAGGAGATTCTTTGGGATGTTTCTTTGAGCTACCGTGTCCTGTGGTTAAAGTCAATGGAAAATTACAGCAACTCAATTCTGTTATGACTGCTAATGGCCCAGACCCTTCAGGAATGAAGGTTGGGTCAACCCACCAGGCAAAGAACCACGACCAGCTGAGGTGTTTGCTGAGGGCAAGGGAAATACAGAATGGGTGGTGGAAGAAGATAGTTCTGAATATCAGCTATGACCATGTGACCAATTGCAGAAACGAGGACTGTGATTGTTGTATTTCTTCATTGTATATGTGCATCAAATATTTTTGTTTCCTTCTGTTATGAACTCTGAAATGTAAATAATGTTAATGCATTTGGGTTATACGTGTGTTAGTGTATCATGTTAGGTGCAAATATGACTTTATAATTGTCCTTATTTAGAGATCATATATAGTTAAGAAGTTGCATACAACTACCAAGTCGACAAGAGGTGGATTGTGATAGTTGCAGCTGTGTGTCAACTTGGCTGGACCACAGTTCTGTGCGGTTTAAGCAATTGTAGTGTGGGTTGTTCCAATGATGGGATCAGATGTACATGTTTTGAGCAGCCAATCCATTGAAAGGGAGTTTCCCTAGGGGTGTGGCCTGCTCCCAGTATATTTATGGACATCCTGGGAAAAGAGACACTCTTCTGTGGATTGGGATTCTGCCAACAACTGTTTGTGAGTGAACAATCCACCATTCGGCCTGGAGATCTTGGATTCGTCATTCATTGGAGTCAACAGCCAGTACACTGCCTGCCAACCTTAAGCTCTTCAGCCCTTACAGCTGCATGAGTCGGGAAAAGCCTCCAGCTTGACATTTGATCCAAGAACTTGTGACTTGCCAGCTTCTACAAGTGTGTGAGCCGTTTTCTAAGATAAATTTCTCTTCTCTCTCTCTATAAGCTTTACTGGTTTTGTTTCTCTAGAGAGCCCAGTCTAACACAGTAGCATGCTCTTCCTCCTACTGTTACTACTAGAAATGAATATATATATATATCATGTCATTTAAATCTGTCCTAAAAAATCTTGAATCAATTATGAGGTGCTGTTTGTCAATGATGTATCACAACTTCTCACAATTTTCTATTGAAGTTCCTCTAAAGGCAGATGAAGGTGAATAAAGGGGTGTGGCAATGCCAAAAACATCCCTACAGAAAGATAGACTTTTCTAGAAGTTTGAAATTTTCTTCTTAAAAAAATCCAAATATTGGTTTTTCTGATATAATAAATCTGTTTGTTTTAATACAATAAAAAAGTTTCCTCATGAATTTTGAGTACAATTGATAGCATAGAAACTGTGTCGTGTGATCTGACACACTTATATCTCACTAGGTTGAGAAACATTGATGTGTGATGGCAAATTGGCTGCCATAAATAAAGGGACAGAAGAAGGCAATCTCACACTTAAGTTCCCAGTTCAAATGTCTTGCCTTCAAAGAAGACTTCTCTGGTTTTTCTTGTCCCCACCAGGTCATTTTTCTTCTACTAAACCAAACCAAACCCACAGCCATCAAGTCAATTCTGCCTTGTAGTGACCCTAGAGGACAAAGTAGAACTGCCCTGGTGGCGTAGTGCCTAAGGCATTTGACTGCTAACCAGAAGGCTGGTTAGCAAACCCACCAGCCACTTCTCAGAAGGAAGATTGGACAGTCTACTTCGTAGTGATATCCCCCTGGAAACCCAAGGTGGAGTCACTATGATTCAGATCCAACTTGATGGCAGTGTTTTTTTTTTTTTTTTTTTAAGTCTTTATAGAAGCAGTCTGCCTAATCTTTCTCCCGCAGAATAGCTGGTGAGCTAGAACTGCTGACCTTTTGATTGGCAGCTCAATGCTTTTGGTTACTGCACCAACAGAGCTCCTTCTCTCCTACGCAACATTATTAATACTTAGGGAGCTCTGGTGGCGTAGTGCCTAAGGCAAGTGACTGCTAACCAGAAGGCTTGCAGTTCAAACCCACCATCAACTCCTTGGAAGGAAGATTGGGCGATCTACTTCCATAGTGATACTGCCTTGGAAATCCAAGGAGGGGTTGCTATGAGTCGAATCAACTTAATGGAAGTGAATTTGGTTGGTTTAGTAGCTGCCAAGACTGTTCTAATCTTACAAAGAGTAAATTAACACAAAGGCAAGGATTGTATCTTGTCCCCTCACCCTATCTATGTCTATGTTCACCTAGTTGTGCAGTCTTTAGAAAGTCATGCCAGCATTCTGGGACTAATTCTCTTCCTGTCTATTATGAGGGGGTTGAACTAGGTGGTTTTCATTAAGGCCCACCCAGCTTTAAAATCCCATGATTCAAAGTTGCAACCTCGAGTCATTGAGACAAACTTAAGATCACTGAACTGATTTGAAAGACAAGGTGGGTTGGGTATTGTCTTAGTTATCTAGTACCACTATC
>NW_006921740.1:7082120-7089007 GCF_000298275.1 Orycteropus afer afer
GGACCTGAAAATATTTGTCAAATGAACAAATAAAAGCATGCATGAGATTGCTGAAGAGTCAGTTCTCTTCTGCCTCAGTTGGTCACTTCGGGTGAACGAAGTAGTTTCCATATATAATGTTTATACATAAAGAGAAACATGTCTTTAAGTTTTAAAGCCTCAAAACAACAACCATTTGGACAGGTGCCCATCAGGACATCCTGTGCTGTCTACTTACAGCTTTATTGGGGAAGGTTCTGCTAGATGGTGCAATCCTGGCTTTCATCAGGGCATTGTATGTACCAGCTCAGGGTGAAATGGAGTGTGTTGGGATGCAGTTAGGTGTGTGTGTGGGTGGGGGGGTGGCAATGGTGTTTATTGATTTTCCTCTATTGGCCAGTCCTTTTTATAGAAGGTGCAAAGGAAGGAGACTCCCCTATAGCTTTCTTTTTGTCTCTTTGGCCTTGTACTATTTTGGTCAGCCAATGCTGGGCTATTTAAATAACACTGTGAAATTCTCACTTATCTTGAACTATGGAGAAGACAGGTGTTCCAAATAAGTGGATTTTTCAGATAACTGAAACCTACCCTGCTAAATTACAAAACTTAAAAAATAAAAATACCATTTTGTTACATAAATCCTTCTGTATGATAACAGTCTTGTCTTGAATTATGTCCCCTCAATGTGTCAATGTGACTGGGCCATAATTTTCAGTGTTGTATAATGTAATTTAAGGAGCTCTGGAGGTGTAGGGCCTAAGGCATTTGACTGCTAACCAGAAGGTTGGCGGTTCAAACCCACCAGCTACTCCACAGAAGAAAGACTGGGCAATCTATTTCCATAAAGATTTACCTCCTTGGAAACCCAAAGGGATTGCTATAAGTCAAAGTAGACCCTATGACAGTGAGGTTATTTATTTATTTATTTATTTGTAATGTAATTTGGCAGGTATGTTATTATGTAATCATTCCCCATGATATGATCTGTTGTGATAAGCCAATCAGTTTTAAGATCAGGGTGGGATGCAACACCCTTACTCAGGTAACAGCCCTGATCTAAGAGGAGTTTCCTTGGAATGTGGCCCGTATCACCATTCATCCTACAAGAGATTAAAGGAGAGAGAAGTGAGAAGGAGAGACCAGATTCTCTCTAGGAAAGAAGAGCTGGGAGTAAAGTATGTCCTTTGGACTTGGAGTCTTTGTACTCAAAACCTCTTAGACCCAGGGAATACTGATGCAAAGACACTCGTAGATCTCCAAAGAACACTACGCCCACAGACATTGAAAGGAGACAAGGACCTTCCTCCAGAGCTGACAGAGAGTTAAAGGCCTTCCCTTAGAGCCAGCACTCTGAATTTGGATTTCTAGCCTCCTAAATTGTGAGAGAATAAATTTGTATTTGTTAAAACCATAAATTTGGGGTATCTTTGTGATAGTGGTACTAGATAACTAAGACAATACCCAACCCACCTTGTCTTTCAAATCAGTTCAGTGATCTTAAGTTTGTCTCAATGACTCAAGGTTGCAACTTTGAATCATGGGATTTTAAAGCTGGGTGGGCCTTAATGAAAACCACCTAGTTCAACCCCCTCATAATAGACAGGAAGAGAATAAGTCCCAGAATGCTGGCATGACTTTATCTAAAGACTGCACAACTAGGTGAACAGAGACATAGATAAAAATTCAGCCCTCACATCTTAGCTGCGTGCCCTTTTATTGTATATCAGTTCCACAGTGTTGAATACTTTCAGGGTTCTTTAGGCATGTAGCATTTGTTCATCTCTTTAATAAGTAAACTGCTTACTGTGTTTACTAAGTGGTTATTCTTGACTCCCTCCCTCCCCCATATCCTTCCTAGTTGAAAAAGTCAGTATTAATTTCTTCCCTTCATCACTTTCTTTGCCTCTAGCCATATTCTGTCTTCTTGTTTGGCATACCTCCTTAAATGTGGGTGGTATGGTGATGAGGGAGTGGAGACTTTTTAACACTTTCTTGGGTCTTACACAATTTATCACAGTATGTCACATATACTAAGCATTTACTGAAATAGTTGTTGACTGGTTGATTGTATCATTTTGTGGGCCAGGAAACAAAGTAGCTAAGCTTATTAGAAATGTGTCTTAAATGAGAGTACACTACAACTAGGTTCTGAGAGAGGGCCAAGGGAGCTAGACTATAAATAAAGATTTGGTCACTCAACACCTTTGATTGCTTACTTCTGAGTTTTCAAGCAATTCTGGATGATGAAAGCCATTGGATAAGAATTAGTATGTTGTTGTTGTTGTTATGTGCCATTGAGTCGGACTCGACTCATAGCGACCCCTCCTTGGGTTTCCGAGGCGTTATCACTACAGAAGTAGATTGCCCCATCTTCCTTCCAAAGAATTAGTATAGTAGGAGTAATAAAAATAACAACAGTAATAATATTCAACATGAACACTGCTTTCAACTGGGCTTGGGAGTTAGATTTTAGACATAGTTCTGCAACTCATGCAGCTTGTAATCTAATATCAGTTGTAATCTAATATCTTGCACAGTGGCTACTTGTAACCTAGTGCTTAGTTATAAAGTACTGACTAGCACAATGCCTAGTTGTTACCTCATGTCTGCCGCAATATCTAGTCATAATCTAGTATTTAGCACAATTCCTATATGTCGCCTAGTGTCTATTATAAAAGCATCTAACCCTCAGAGAAGGCATGGTCTGACTGGAATGGAGGACAAATTGGAGTTAACCAGGCAAAGGGAAGGGTTGCCTTGGAAAAGCACTTTAGTCAGAAGGAAAATCAGTTACAAAATCTATTAGGGGACAAAAGCTCCCCTGGGAATAAGGAGATTGTAGTCTAGGGTGAAACCAGAAAAATAAGGAGGAATAGTTCATGGAGAGACTTAAACTTGCTAAGGAACAGGAATTTTATCTGGGATACTCTAAGGAATCATTGGAGGGTCTTAAGTTATGGAATTATATGGTCAAATTTATTTTAGAAAGGTCACTTGGGCTTCCTAATGTGAAATTTTGTTCGTTCCAAAAATATAAATTGAGGATCTGAATTGTGCTAGGCACTCTTCCAGGAGCTGGAGATAAAACTCTGAATAACTTAAAGTCTCTAATCTTGAGGATCTTCCATTCTAGTGTATGTGTATTTAGTGTGTGGATGGTGGTGGTAGTGCTAGTGGGGACAAGTAGACATAATTTCAGATATTGAAAAGGGAGCTGCAGAAAAACATACACAGAACACCAGCAGATGGCTGGGGTAAGGGAAGTATTTGGATTGAATGATCAGTAAACACCCTCATGAGATGTGACACATATTGGAAGATGGGGTAGAGAAACCAGTTAGGAGACTAGGGATTTGCAAATGAGAAATAATGAGAGGCTGAAGTAAGGTAATAGAAGTAGTAGTGGAGGAAAGGAGCCAAATGACATCAATATTTAAAGAAGTAGAACCTGTAAGATGTGGGGAATGATTGGATGTGAGAAGTGAAAGACAAGGGCCAGGACTGAATATACTTCTGGCTTGAATAACTGGGTGGATACTGATATCATTCATTGAGAGAAAGGCAAAGGTATGGTTGGTGGAAGTGGAGTAGATATACTTATGAGATAGGTCTGGACTTTTTGGAGGGGACAGTAATGCTTATAGATGGTTCTCCTCTCCTTTGAGGTATTTGGAAGACTGAACTTCCTAGGCCTCTGGTGATTGGATGGCGTCATGTTAGTCGGGGCCAACTCGACGGCACATAACAACAACAACAATGTGCTACTTTTGTTGGCCAATGGCTGTAAGTGGAAGTGACAGATGTCATTTCTGGGCCAAAACATTTAATTATTAGCAAGCCCTTTCACTCACTCTCTTATCCTGCTGTATGGATCATGGAGGAGACTTTGTGTTGAGATAGCAGGCTTTACGGATTCAAGCATCTAAGTCTCTGTGTATGGATAAAACTATGGTATAGGGACACACAGCTTGTTAACTGAACATTAAACCACTGAGATTTTGAGGCTGGTTGTTACTGCAGTGTAAATTAGCCTATTCTGATTAATACAAGCATGTTGAGCATATGTACCCACGAGATCACCAGGTGGAGCTGTTCAGTTGGTATTCAGATAGATAGGGCTAACTCATTGCTGTCGATTCGGATCCGAGTCATAGCACCCCCTCCTTGCGTTTCCGAGGAGGTATCACTATTGAAGTAGATTGCCCAAACTTCCTTCCGAGGAGTGGCTGGTGGATTTGAACCACCAGGTTTCTGGTTAGCAGTTAAATGCCTTAGGCACTACATTACCAGATAGGGCTGGGGTATAGGAAAGATCTGGGTTGAGGATATAGATAGTTTTGGGAGCCATTCATAAATACATGGTGGTTGATGGCAGTGAGTGAGTCAACCAAAAAAAGTGAGCAGTGAAAACTAAGGCCAAAGTCCTGGAGAAAAACAATACTTAAGGGGAGAGCAGAGAAGGAGAATTTCACACAAACAAGAGTAAAAAGGAGTGGTCAGAGAGACAGCACAAATGTTAGAGAAAATAGTATGAGTTTGAAAGAGTGGAAGGTGAGGGGCAGGTTCAGACAGTGGCTGCTCTGAAGTTTTTCATTGGCAACGGTTAGTGACTACAATAAGGAAGGAGGACTGGTGTTCTTACCTTGAAGGTGTGTTTGCAGAGCAAACTGTTTTTTTCTTTTTTTTTTTACTTTGTACGTTTATTGGATGGGAGTTGGGGGAACTAAAGGAAATCTTATTTCTCACTTTTTTGGTGCTGCTACTAAGTGCAGGAGACATTATGAAGGAAGAATTGACATTTTACCACTCATTTAATATGTAAGGAGCCCTGGTCATGCAATGGTTAAAACCTCAGTCATTAACTGAAAGTTTGCATGCTTGAGCCCAGGGGATGTGGCATCTGCTCCCATAAGGGTTAAATCCTTGGAAACTATGGGACAGTTCAAGAAGATGGATTGACACTGTGGCTGCAACAATGGGTTCAAACGTAGCAGTGGTTGTGAAGTTGAAGCAAGACTGAACAATGTCTTATTACGTTGTATATAAGATCTCTATGAATTGGAACTGATCCAGCAGCGCCAAAAAATAACAGTGTTTAATATTTTTATTTAGCAACTATGATGTGACACATATCTTTCTAGAACCTGGACATATAGCAGGAAACAAAAAAAAGTTTTTAATCTCAAGGTACTCATAATAAACTAAACTAAACAAGTAAATATGTCTTATTTTAGGTGATGTAAGAACTAAGAAGAAAAGTAAAGTACAATAAAATGACAGTGCCTGACAAGTCGGGGGAGGCTTAGGATGTTCAGGAAAATAAGATACAGTGATACTTGAGCAAAGACCTTATTATGGGTTGAAGTTAAAAAGAAAAGATACATTAAAAGAAAAGAAAGATGTGGTAAAGTGCTAACCCCTATAATTAAGAATGTGACCCTATTTAAGAATAGGTATTTCTTATGTTAATGGGGTCATACTGAAGTAAGGTGGGTTCGATTTAGAGGTAAGAAGAGAAGAAACACAGAGAAAGAGAGAAGACAGGCAGAGACTGGAGTTATGCTCCCACAAGCTAAGGAATGTCTGGGCCAACCAGAAGCTAGCAGAGGCAAGGAAGGATCCTCTCCTAGAGATTTCAGAGGGTGCATGGTCCTGTTGACAATCTCAATTCAGGCTACTAGTCTCCAGAACTGTGAGATAGAATTTCTGTTGTTTTAAACCACTGAGTTTGTAATACTTTGTTATGGCAACTCTAAGAAATTAATATAATTTGTTTGGGTTATAACATAGATGATGGTATAGCTGGAGCAGAATGAGTGAGGGGATGAGTAGCAGGAAATGGCTTCAGAGAGATTGTAAAGACCATTTCACGTGGGCCTGGTAAGTCTTGAAGAAAGTGTGGCTTTTCTTCTGAATGTGATGTGAATCCTCTGGAGTATTTTGAGTAGGGAAACGACATACAATTGCTAACATGAAAAAATTATTCCAACAGCTCTGTGATAAGAGAAAGGTAGGGCCATGGTGACAGTAAGGAGTCTAATTAGAAGGATATTGCAATAATCCAGATATAGGATGATGACTAGGGTTAGGGTGATAACAGGGAAAGTGGTAGGAAGCAGCTGGATTTAGCTATAATTTGAAGGTAGTCCCAACAAGACAATTTCAAGAGGATCTAAGATAATGTCAAGGTTTATTGCATGAGCAACTGGACAGATGAGATGGTCATTTATTGAAAGGAAGTTGACTATTGGCGAAATAGGTTTGAGAGGGAAAATTAAGAGTTATTTTTGGGAGCTCTGGTGGCATAGTTCCTAAGGCATTTGCCTGCTAACCAGAAGGCTGGCAGTTCAAACCCACCAGCCACTCCTTGGAAGGAAGATTGGGCAATCTGCTTCCGTAGGGTTACTGCCTCTGAAACCCAAGGAGAGGTCACTGTGAGTTGGATCTGACTCAATGACAGTGAGGTTTTTTTTTTTTTTTCTTCCTTTGAATTTATATATTTAAATTTGAGATTCCTGTTAGGCATCTAAACAGAAATATCTAGTTGGCTGTTGGATACATAAGGCTAGAATTTGGGGTGAAGGCATGGCTGGAGATATAAACTTTGAAGTTGTCAGTTTATAATTGGATCCTTGTCCTGGAGGCCAAGTGAAGAAAGCTTCTCAAGGAGAGAGGAATAATAAGTTGGGTCAAATACTGCTTCTACAAGATGAGAACTGAGAAATGAACATTGTCATGATGGAGAGGAAGAGCACTTTCAGTGGAGGAGACAAAAGTCTGAAGAGGATCAAGAGAAAATTGGTAGAGAAGAATTTGAAACAGCAATTATAAATACCTTTTTTTAAAATAAATAAATGGAGATTTATAATAAAAGGAAGCAAATACATTCTAACCAAAAAAAAAAAAAA
>NW_006921740.1:7089947-7090539 GCF_000298275.1 Orycteropus afer afer
GATGATGGGCTCAAGTATAGCAGGGATTGTGGGGCTGGCGCGGGATCGGGCAGTGTTTCGTTCTGCTGTGCATGGGGTCGCAATGAGTCGGAAACAACTCGACGGCACTTAACAACAACAACAACATAAATGATTCAGGAGAGGAAGAAAATTCATCTATGCATGAGAGAGGGGAGTAAAATCTTTATGTAGGTAAAAGCAGGAATTCAATGTACAACTGGAGGGAAGTATTGGCCTCTGATAGTAGTCTAAACAGTTCTTCCATCTTAACAGGAGGGAAGGAAGAGCATATGAGCATAGATGCAGGCAGGTTTATGGCTGTAGGAAGATGTGGGCTCTCTCTGAATGACTCAATTTTTTCAATGAAATAAGAAGCCAAGTGAAAGCTGAGAGTAAGGATAGCAGAAGAGGCATTGGAGGCTTGGGAGAGAAAAGAAGATATGAAATATTTCTCTACGAGAGTGAAGACCTAAGAATGCAATATAGTATACTTCCTAAGAAGCAGTGAGGCCCCATTTGGAGTTTGTAGACACAATTTGAAGTAAGACCGATGAGTACAATTGCTTGTTTCTCTCTTGGAAGCTTGGGTGCC
>NW_006921740.1:7091073-7095528 GCF_000298275.1 Orycteropus afer afer
AGGTCAAGGGGCTTTCACCCAGTCGCTAGAACCTGGCACTTTGAACTTGGACTTCTAGCCTTCAAAACTGTAAGTGAATAAACTCCTTTTTGTTAAAGCCATCCCATTTTTGGTACATTTCCTGTGAGAGCAGCACTAGGTAACCAAAACACACAACATGGAGTGAATTTTATTTATGGATTATGGAATGTAGGCTTGGGTGGGGAGGGGCGGTGAAAACATGGATGGATTTGATGGATTGTTAGAGTTGAGGTACCAGAGGGAATGACTCAGAAGGATTGAAGTTGGAGGTCAGAGAAAGAGATGCTTGAAATTGAACCAGTCAAGGCAGTGCAGTCATTTGTAAAAGCAATGTGTATAGCAAAGAAGAAGGTGGAGGGAAGGTGGAGTATCTGATCACTGTATCTGAGAAGGCAATGAAATTAAAACATCAAGATGCTGAAAGGAGTGCCAAATGGGTACCATTTGGCAATTGAAGTCACCAAGAGTAGTGGTGTAGAGAATGACCATGAGTCAGATGTTACTTCTTCAAGGGATGAGGAGAAGTAACCTATGGGTCTGCAAGTGTGTGCTACAGGGAGGGTGAGCAGGATGGGGTAAGGCTGATAACATGACTGAAAGATTTGGGCTTTAAGGGTTGGAGGGAGGAACACTTGAACATCAAAGGACCTTGTATGCATCTCCATGATACTATCTTCTACAATTTATTTAGCTTGTGCCCTTGTTCTGTCTCTTTTACCAGTCCCATTTCCTTACTAAACTGTGAGTTCATTTAGTGCAGAGACTGTGTCCTTCTCATTTTCAGCCCCTCCCCCCCCCAACTAACACAGTGTCCATCCATTGCAAGCAATTACTTTTTGTTGAATTAGATTGCACCAAATGTGGAAATTTAAAGATCAAGTGGTTAACAATCTTAGAGGATGCAATATTGAAATGGAATTTATACCTAGATTTATTGTGTGTACTAAAAACATAGCACTGTCAGCTAATCATGTAGTTCCAATTGTTTCTAGAGTTCCAAAGACATTAACAATATAATTTGATCATAAATATTGCAAAGAAAAGCCTGGGGCCATTCTATTGCATGGGAAGGTGCTGCTTCTGTACTGCAGGGATACAAATGTCTGGGAAGGAGCACCGTTTTGACCAGCTCCTGAACCCCCAAATATTTGTTCATCCAAAATTGCTCTTTGAAAGCTAATGAAAAGTTAATTTTCATTTTGAAAAAGGAGCTGTACCCCAGCCTTCCCCATGCCTAGGGCAAACAGGGCAATACAAAACCACTATTCTTGAAAATCTCTTCACTGTGTAATGGCATCGTATACGATGAATAATAAACATCACAAAAAAAGAGAGAAGTTTTGATTGAAACTGTAAACTCATCTTAGATTTGCTCCCATAACTTATTTCTACAGCATATAAATGTAAATTGTAAGGGTGAAGCACTGTTTTATGTGATGTCCAAAATTGCCTTTTGAAAACCATGATGCAGTGTCAGCACTTCAATTCTGCCACTGACAGGTAATGGAGAGAGGGTATCTACCATACACTACAGTTTTCTGTGGGTAATTCACATTCTACTTGTGTCTTTCAATTACTGCTGGCAAAATGCATAACTAATCAACTTAGATCAAAGATACTTGATTTGTACTCTTTCTTTCTCATCTCTGTCACCTCTTGCTCTCTTTCTTCTTCTTTTCCTCTCCCTCCTCCTTGCCTAGACACTCATAAACCAGAACCACTTAAAGATAATAGCTCCTTCAAAAATGCAACTCCACAGGATTTAATTAAACCTTAAGTCCCAGACTGGCCTGGGGAGGTTGAAGTTGTGTGAGATGAATCTTTGTTCAGAAGGAACATAGGATTCTAGCAGTTTCAAGGTGTCAGAGACCAAGTGCATTAAAAGAGAGATTTGGCTTGTCGCTAGCTCCGCCAATTCAGTGAATTAAACAGAGGGCTAGACAATCAGCAGCTTTTCTTTTTGTGTGACCTTGGCTGTGGCAATGCCTTTTCTTCCTGCTTCCTTATCTGTAAAGTGGGCTTTGAATACTTATTTTAAACTTTGTTATTTCTTGAAAAGTAACTTTTAAAACTTTGACATTTCCTCTCCCCAGTACTTTTTCTTTTGGTTTATAAAGAGATATTTCAATAGTTATAGATATTTAGATGAAAATGGAACAGGTAGGGTCCTGGAATAAAGTAAATTAAAACACATTAAGACAGAAGTTGTTGTATCCCTGCCTCAACTATACCTAGGGCAAACATGCAGTAAAAGAACATTATTCTTGAAACCTGGAGGTTTGGCTGGCAGAATAAATAGCTAACATTGACCTAACACTTTGTATTATCAGTTGCCATCAGATTGGTTCTGATTCATGGGAAACCCATGTGTGTTAGAGCAGAAATGTGCTCTGTAGGGTTTTCAATGGCTGATTGTTTAGAAATAGAAGCCAAGTCTTTCTTTTGAGGAGCCTTGGAGCATGTTAACTGTTTGTGTTACCCAGGAGTCCTACTTAGCACTAGTGGCTCTTTAAACATTGATATATATTAACTCATTTAACCCTCACAACAGTACTCCATGATAGAAGCTGCTATTGTCCCAGTTTTATAGACAGAGACCAAAATCTTGAGTAATTTGGTCAAGGATTCCAAGAGTAAGCACCTGAGCCAGGATTTGGGCCTAGAAATCTTGGCTCCAAGAATACACGCTTTCGGCCTCTACTCTAACACCTCTAAGCATGAGTAATGCTTGCTGTAAACTTCTCAACATGAAAGTCAAGCAATGCCCCTGCTCAAACTTTCACAAAAATTTTACAGTTTTCAAAATTATAGATACTTAACCTAACTTCTCCCACAAACAACATGCTAACCTCAGGGAACCTTATTAAGAGAGACAGTTTGCTACTAGAATATTTGACTTTCCTAGGAGATTTTATTTTGCCCATGGGTATTTCAAAAAGGCCGAAACTAGACCTATGCTTGCTTTGTACCAAACCTCAAAAACCCAAAATTAGTATTTTATAAACTGCAGAAAAGAAATCAGACATTTCCTTATCTTTCCTTTCTAGATCCTTAGGAGCTCTGGTAGCATAGAGGCTAAGGCCCTTGACTGCTAACTAGAAGGCTGGTGGTTCAAACCCACCAGCTCCTCCTTGGATAGAAGGTTGGACAATCTACTTCTGTAGTGATACCACCTTGGAAACCCAAGGAGGGGTCTCTATGAGTCAGGTCTGACTCGAAGGCACGTAACAACAACAACATACATAACCCACTGCCATAGAGTTGATTCCGACTCATAGCAGCCCTATAGGACAGAGTAGAACTGCCCCATAGGGTTTTCAAGGTTGTAAGTCTTTATGGAGGCAGACTGCCTCATCTTTCTCCTGAGTAGCTACTAGTGTGTGTTTGAACCACTGACATTTTGGTTAGCAGTTGAATGTTGTAAACACTGTACCACCAGAATTCCTTGATCTTTATACATGTTGTTGTTGTTGTTATGTCCTGTTGAGTCAGACTCGACTCATAGCAACCACTCCTTGGGTTTCTAAGGCAGTATCTCTACGGAAGTAGATTGCCCAACCTTCCTTCTGAGGAGTGGCTGGTGGGTTTGAACTGCCAGCCTTCTGATTAGCAGTCAAATGCCTTAGGCACTATGCTACCAGAGCTCCTATCTTTATAAAGATAGCCCCCAGTATAAGGGGCTTATAATTAGGTTTGGGTATGAAGGCTAGAACTTTATTGAGATTCTATTCTGGAAATATAATAGTAAATGAAAACGGTAAAGGCTTTGCCTTCTTGTTTTTCATTAAGGGATAGAGTTAGCAGTCTCACTCACTGCTGTTGAGTTGATTCCAACTCATAGCGACTCCTCCTTGGGTTTCCAAAGTAGACTGTCCAGTCTTCCATCCAAGGAGTGACTGGTGGGTTTGAATCACCAGCCTCTAGTTAGCAGTCAAATGCCTTAGGCACTATGCCATGAGTACCTAACCAAAACCAAACTCACTGCTGTCAAGTCAGATCCGACTCATAGAGACCCCTCCTTGGCTTTCCTAGGCAGTATCACTACAGAAGTAGATTGCCCCATCTTCCTTCTGAGGAGTGGCTGGGGGATTTGAACTGCCAGCCTTCTGGTTAGCAGTCAAATGCCTTAGGCACTACGCCACCAGGGCTCCCATGCCATGAATAAGCAAATAAAAAAATTTATCATGGAATAAAGCCATGCTTTGTACAGGCCGGAAGAGCAGGGAAGGTGATAAAAGCCTTGAGCCCCAGGCTTACAGGCGAGGAGAGACAACGCAGGGACACCAGAGTAGCAGGCCGGAAAAGCAGGAGAAAGGGGATTAAAAGCCAGGAAGCCAGACAGAGGAACAGTCAGCCAGGTGGGGGTGACACGAGAGGTCTCCAGCAGCAGGACAAACTTGTCTGTCGGTTTGTCCTACTGTGGTGACATATAGA
>NW_006921740.1:7098698-7106384 GCF_000298275.1 Orycteropus afer afer
CTGGTGCGGGATCGGGCAGTGTTTCGTTCTGCTGTGCATGGGGTCGCAATGAGTCGGAAACGACTCGACGGCACTTAACAACAACAACAACAACATCATGGAATATCAGATAGAGGTAAAAGTTCTTTGATGAAAAATGAGCATGGAAAAGGGAGAAAGGGGTAGAAAATGTAGATGAGATTGCTATTGACAGTGGGAACAAAGGCAAGGAGGTCTTTCTTGAGGAGGTAACATTTGAGCAAAGATTTGAATAAAATAAAGAGCAAGTTGTTAAAGATTTGAAGAAAGAAACTTCTGGACTGGAGCAGCATGAACTAAGGCTCTGAGCTGGGCATGTGCTCTCTGTGCTTGAGGAACAGCAAAGTTACAGTGGAGTTAGTGGAGAATGGTGATAAGAGAAGTAGCTAGGGCCTTTCGGCTAATGGAAAAGGCTTTGGATTTTGTGCCGAGAAGACACTGCAGTGTTTTGAGTAGAGCACCATGACGTGACTCACATTTTACAGTATCCCTTTGGCTGCTGTATGGAGAATAGTCTCTTGGAAGCAAGGGGACCAATTAAGAAGCTATTGCAACAATCCAGGTAATGAGTGACGGTGGCTAGGACAAAGTTCAGGGAGGAGGTAGCAATGGAGGTGGGCAGAATTATTTGGACCTTGGTTATATGTTGAAGGTAGCAGTGAGGGGCCTTGTTGATGGATTCACTGCGTAGCGTGAGCCAATTCTGTTTCAGCATTAGACCTTGTATCAGCAGTCCTATAACTCAGCAGATTTATGTGCAGGAGAGCAGGTTGGACTAAATGGTATCTAAGGTCTGTTTCTCCAACACTGTGATTTTAATCTCATTTACTACATGCTCCCTGAGATATAATAACACTCAACTGTTTTATCAGCTGCCGTTAAACTTTATTCTTCTGGTATCTGAAGCTCAGCATATCTTCTTTTGATCTTAGAGAATTTTTTAGTAGCAACATTATGAGTCCACCAACACAGAAGCGGAAGAAAGACAATGAATGACGACTATTCATGAGCACAGAAGGACAGTGTACTAAAATATTACAAGAGGCATTTCTGAGGCTGTGGATCTGTTAAGTAAATATGGGGAAAAGATGCCCCTGAAGAAGAAAGGCAACACATAACAAAATAATATGTAAATGCCCTCAGGAAAGGACCAAAGAAAGGATTATTTCATTTAGCTGCCTCAGTGAAAAATTGCCTGGCTTTATATCAGAAAAAAATCCCTATAATCCACTTTCAAAAGTGCTTGCTCCATGTATTATGCCTGACATTTCCAGGCTGCCAAATTTCTGATTGAGCTGGTGATTAGAAGACAATGCAGCTTCTCCTTTCCTCTTTCTTCCTTTCTTGGAAGCAGCAGCATTACCTCAGTAGCTGTCCTCTCTCTGAATGCCTCATGAAAGTCAGAGACAGGGGAGAGCAACGAGAGAGAGCCATTTGTCCAAGAGGTGATTTGGTTAAAGAGAAATAATGAGGGAATATGCAGACGCTAACACAGGAAGAGTTAGCAGAGCAGGGAAAGGGAATGAGAAGGGGGCAGGAGAGAGCAATTGTAACTGCAATGAGGAAGGTCAGAAAGGTGTCAGATACCAACAGCACCTGTGTTAATTGCCCCTACCCCAAATGAAATAAAGTGTTGTTCGATTTGCCCACAGCTCTGAAGAGAGATGGCTCATTTTCAATCTGCATGTTTATATCATGTGACTTAATTTGTCTGTTGAGGCACCGGGATTGCCATGGGGCAGCAGTCGAGAAGGGGAGGGTAGGATGGGGTGTGTGTGTGTGTGTCTGTATGATAGAGTTAAAAGTGGTAATTTATTGTTACTGCTTTCCATGCTCCCCATAATAACCACTTCTGAGCAATCAGGTTGCACTCCTGCAGGACTTGCCGTGGCACAGGTAACCATTATTTAAGTCATCTGTGTGAAAGTGAGCAACAGAGGGAGATAAAGTGGGTATTAATCAGAACTGTATGCGCTTCGGGATGGCTGCATCTAAATCAATCCAAGGAATCATCTGGGAAATCAACTCCCTGTTTTCAACTGGATTACAGGTTTTATTCTGGTGGGGGGCATATTAGAAGCTTTCTTCCACTCACTTCTTCCCAGTTTGGTTCATCCTAATGAACCCCAGAAAATTCATAAGTCAGAAAGAATTTGTTCTCTCTGGAATTTCATTCCACGGTCTCTGAATATTGATAATTTGATACATTATAGGGACATTATATGATAGCCTGAGGTTCTCCTCAGTTTATTCCAGACACTAGCAAGGATCTCCATACCTCGTGAGTCACAGTATGTGACTATGGCAATCTGGATATTATAGTTCTGTCATTACAGATGACAGAGCACATGTGAAATAGGGGATAAAAGGAAGAAGTAGACCCTGCTCTGTGCTTAATATGTGTTACAGAGGCAAATTAACTTATGAATATTTGCTCAATTTTTTGGTTATGGAATACAAAAGATGTTCTCATAAGCCTTGAAATAATATTTTAGAAGAGAAAAAAGATGCGTGTGGAACATAACCAGGATTGAAGAGTAAGAAGAGAAATGCTATCCTTCAATGCTTAGCTCTGACTAGAGCAGTGCCCCCCCACCCAATGCCTGAGAGCTCACTTATGCACATGTAGCCCTCCAGTTTGAGAAACACCGCATTAAACATTAACTCAAAAACTCCAAAACCAAACTCACTGTCATCAAGTAGATTCTGGCCCATAGTCACCCCCATTGGGTTTCTGAGGCTGTAAATCTTTACAGAAGTAGATTGCCTACTTCCTTCCGTGGAGTGGTGGTGGGTTTGAACCACTGACTTTCTGGTTAGCAGCCAATGCCTTATCCACTACGCCATTGCCACTTAAAAAACAAACAACAAAAAACAGTTGCCTTTGAGTTGATTCTATGGCAACCTCATATGTGTCCAAGTAGAACTATGCTCCATAGGGTTTCAGTGGCTTATTTTTCAGAAATAGACTGCCAGACCTTTCTTCTGAGGTGCTCTAGGTGCACTTGAACTGCCAAATTTTCAGTTAGCAACTGAGCACATCAACTGTTTTTACCACTCAGGAACTCCACTGCCACTTTAGATCATGTATATTTGGCAGTATTTCATTATAAGGTAGACACCCAGATGATCTAGAATATTCTTATATTGTTTTTGGAAGATCATTGAAATGAAAAATATACACTAAACAATCATAAAACCTGATGATTCCAGGGATTCGCAGGAGAGACACTGAGCTATAGCATTCCTCTAAAATAAATCTAGGGGTATGTAAACTACTCTTTGGGAGTCATTAGGTGGAATGTCTGGTAGGCAAATGTATACTTTTAGGTCTCCTGAGTACTATGAGTTGATGCTCCAGTGCACTTAATGCATGCCCTCCCGGTGTCCCCATCACTCTCCACCTTCTTCTGTTCCAAAGGATACAGAACAACTAATAGGCCATCAAGATGGCTTAATACATATGAGAAATCATTTGTGCACAGTTAATGAAAGGGTTAGTAATTTCTAAGATAAATAGGATTATAAAATTCAAAGCTATTGAAATATGCTTCATATCAATAAAAATTAAAAGATCTGAGTGAGATGAAGCACCTATTTATCTGAATATGAAAAAATGCTCATCAAGGAAATTGTGATAAAGCTTAAATTATGCTATTTGGTTGTTAAGTTTTGTGTTTATTTCAGGATCTCAAAGCGTATCTTCTTCCCAATTAGATTATTCTTTTCAACTTGTTTGTTTATTTTGATATGCATTTTGTTTAACCAGTCACAGATATATCCAGTGAGTATATATTTTGTAAATGTGTATACAGGCAGTCCCTGGGTTACAAACATCTGATTTCTGGACAGTTCCTACTTGCCCTTTAATGTTATGTAAATTTGCCCTCACCTTGAAATGGTTGAACCAAACACTTTCCCAAATCCCAAACCCATTTCTATAATGTTGATTTTGACTCACAACAACCCTATAGGACAGAGTACAACTGCCCCATAGGGTTTCTAAGGCCATAAATCTTTACAGAAGCAGACTGCCACATCTTTCTCTCACAGGTTCAAACTGCTGACCATTTGGTCAGGAGCAAAGTGCTTATCCATTGCAACACCAGGGCTCCTGAACCAACACTAAAAACAAACAAACAAACAAACAAAAAACCCATTGCCATCCTGTCAATTCTGACTCATAGCAACCCCCACTGGGTTTCCAAGGCTGTAAATATTTAAGGGAGTAGATTGCCCTATCTTCCTCCTGTGGAGCAGCTGGTGGATTTGAACTGCCAGCCTTCTGGTTAGCAACCAAAATGCTTTACCCACTATGCCACCAGAGCTCCTTGAACTAGCCTCTACTTGCAACAAATTCTTTAGTCCATTCACTTTCACTTGGTGCGCAGGTAGCTTTTAAACTATTGAAAAGGCTTGGAGTCTTTTCTTGCACTAAAGTAAGGCTAAAAAAAACCCATATGCTCCTGGTCCAACTTACCTACAAGTTCTTAGAGACACAGGAATGGATCTCATTTATAACCCAGAAACTAAATGTATTCTGAAAACACACATTTTTCCCCTAGAGCAACATCTCTGGCCAGTGTATAAATCCAAGTTGACTTGTATGTTATTGACTCAATGGGCTGCTGGAGATTTTAATGGATCTCTAAGTCCTGTTGGGTTCATCTTATTTATAATTTAAAAAAGCAAAGGAAAAGAGAGAGAAAAAGAAATAAACTCTTTGATCTCCATTGTACCAAGGGACAGGAACGTGGAAGGGAAGTAGGGACTGAGAGCTAAAATTACCTTTTGAGAAATGTAAACAACAGAGCCACTACAATCACGTCTCATGACAATATTAGACCTGGCTCCATGCATTTCAGGACTGCTAGTTTCTGTTGTGGGGATAGTAAGGAAAGAGAAATAATTGGTTTCTCAGAGTTGCTTTTGCAGATCTGCTTTCATTGACATTCTTTCTTTGGGGATTTGGATCCTTTGTCACATATGAAAGTGCCAGTGCCATGCTGGGTGCATGCTGGAGCAGCATCAGTCACATCCCATGTCCAGTGACCCAGGTCTCAGCTAGTCAAGCCAGATGCAGAGCCAGGAGAAGAACTCAGGAATAAAGAGGGAAGGCAGCAGGAAGGAGAGGTGTCTCAGTGATCAGCAGTGTCAACCTGAACACCTGTTTGACAAAAAGAAAGCCTGAAAGCTGAAGGCGATTTTCTTCCTTTAGGAATTAATACTGCCCACCCAGTCCTACACTGTCGGTTTCCTTGAGAACTCATTTCCATTCCCTCCCGTATGGAGTGCTGGTTATAATATAACAAGCCCATTTCTAAGACAGAGTTTTGCATTACTCTTCCTGTTTCCTTGGTTAATGAATAATATTAAAAACATCCATAAGAAAAACAATAACAATGCTGTTAGGCATTTTGCAGAAGCAGGACATTAGCAATAGGTAGGCTTCATTAGTTGAGCTCTTATTTTTATAATAGCCACAAATCCACTGAATTCAGAGGGAAATTCTCTTTTGTTCTACCCAGAACTCTGATTATGGGGATGTAAGTGCCTTCCTGGGAGCATTTACTGTAGATGGAACTTTTTTTTTTTTTTAAAAAAAAAACACTGGTTCTCTTGTTTCTAAATTTTTGCAAGCAAATCTGAACTCATTCTTTTCTTGCTTATCTGTATGATGGAGAGAGAACATAGTTCTCAGGGCCCATGACATATGACTTCTTGTTAGTTGCCATGGAGTTGACTCCAACTCATTGTGACCTATGTATAACAGATTGAAACACTGTCCATTCCAGGGTCATCTTAATGATCATTGGTATATTTGAAGCCACTGTTGCAGTCACTGTGTCAATCCATCTCATGGAGAGTTCCATTGTTTTCATTGACCCCCCACTTTAGCAAACATAATGTCCTTTTCTAGTGATGTGTCCAAAGCAACAAGATGAATTTTGCCATCCTTGATCCTACGGAGTATTCTGGTTGTACTTCCTCCAGAACTGGTTTGTTCATTCTTCTGGCAGTCCATGGTATGTTTAGTTTTTTTTTTTTTTTTTTTTGCCAAGACTACAATTCAAATGGATCAATTTTCCTTTGATCTTCCTTTTTCATTGTTCCAACTTTCACATGCACATCAGGAGATTGAAAAGACCAGGAGTTGTGTTAGGCACACCTTAATTATCAAAATGACATCTTTGTTCTCATTTTGCAAAATATTCATTCTGTGGATGAACTGGGGCCAGTAGAGAAAGCCAGACTTTCCTCCATTTGTCACCAGTGCACTGCCAGTCTTCATTCTCCCTACCTTTATGGCATATTTTCAAGGAATAGGCAAATTGAACTTAGTACTAATTTATGAAATATTATAAATAGGTTGATCAATGCTATAAAAGTAATAAAGATAATTCCTAAAGGTATGTGTTTAACCTGTGTATTGTCCAAGGTTGGGATTATCTACACTATGATTGTTCTGCAATGGTATTGAGAAGCCTAAGAGGAATACAGAAATATATATACATATATGTATATATATGTGTGTGTGTGTGTGTCTTTCATGCTTCCTTCATTAATGACCTAAAAGTAACTTGATATAGATAAGCCAGTGCACATTCTAAAAATGATTCCAATTACAGTTTTACTATAGGAAAAGGATACAAATTAGAACCAGCTAAAGGAGAGATGCATAAAGCAAAGTATATGAGCCGTCCAAACTTGAAGTTTCTGTCATCCTTAAGGAGGTGTTTCTTTCCCAACATCAAAGTGTGACAATATTCAGAGTTTTGCTAACCAATCAAGCTCACTTGAGCTTCTGTGTCTATAGTTTTTATTGAGTTTTGGTGGCGCATGATTGACTGAATCTTTGGAAACTTGTTTGAACTCAATCCGCAGCTGATTGGAGATTGGGTTGATATCCTGTGGATCAAAGTCCCTACTCTCTCATCACAAGGTGCTTTGTGGTGTGGACAGCATTGAGTAAATTGGCTGGTATGGTCCCCGGGGGTCCGTCATGAATAATAAAGACACTGTTATCACTTGGAAAATTCCAAAGGTTTCCAGATTACCTCTCAGGAAAGGAGACAAAGGCCAGCCAAATTATTGGGGAGAGAAATGAAGGACATTTTACAGTAAGTTTAATGAATGTGAATGTTCCCCTGTGGGTGATGGGGGGAGGGTGTTTGGTTCTTCAGCTAGCCCATATCATTTTTTTTTAAGTTAGCCACAGCTGGTTTCTGTTGCAGAAGCCCACATTTTAATGATAGTTAAAAAAATCTGTTGAACTTACAGACACTTTGCATACAGAATTTTTGACCTCATTTATTCCCAATGTGTTGCTCCAATTCAATTAATTATCTTAGGAAAATGATTCGAACTGAAGGCCTATTAAGAAATCTCTTCACATGCTGAATTAGTAAGACAGTGAGACAGGGCAAGATGTGTTTTCATTAGGTGAAAGATTATCTAGACAAGACTCCTTATACTGTCATAGGATAAGAATTATGTTGTTGTTGTTGTTAAGTGCCGTCGAGTCATTTCCGACTCATAGCGACCCCATGCACAGCAGAACGAAACACTGCCCGATCCCACGCCAGCCCCACAATCCCTGCTATACTTGAGCCCATCATCGCAGCCACCATATCAATCCATCTCCTTGAAGGTCTCCCCCTCTTTCGT
>NW_006921740.1:7108752-7117915 GCF_000298275.1 Orycteropus afer afer
GGATATCAATCTTTATGCGTTCCATTTCCTTTTTTGACAACTTCCAATTTTCCTAGATTCATACTTCGTACATTCCATGTTCCGATGATTAATGGATGTCTGCGGCTGTTTCAAATTGAAGAGGATAAGAATTATAGTTGATGTTTAATTTTTTGACTTTGAGAATGGTCACTTGGTCTTATTCCCTTGTCATTCCTATGTTCAAATACCAGCATTTGCTACCTATCGATGGGAAAGAAGGTTGAATCTCCTATGGGTAATCTGACCCCTCTCTGAATTTACCTCCCATTATCCTCCCATCTTGCTCTGGGCATTTTGGACATTCATCATTTGCTAAATTTATGATTTACTTTCCTCTTTTGGAGTTTTTTTTTGTTTGTTTGCTTTTAATCTTCATATTTTTCCTTCACTCCAATCCCATTTTGCCCCATTTTCTCTGCTGAAATTTTACTTAAAATGCACCTGAAATACGTATATATGCACCTCGTGTACTTATATGTATGATCCATTTCCGTACTTTGAATAAATTTTTTCCTCTTCTCCACTGTTATGGCACTGTTTCTCCATCCTGCATGCATATTAGAATCACTGGAAAGTTAAGAAAATATTGACGCTCGGGTCCCACCTCTAGAGTTTTTTACTTAATCTGTCTGGCGTGTGCCCACGCATAGGTATATTTTAAAAGCTCCCTGTTGATTCTATCAGGATTGAAAATCACTGCTAACACTTTGCTGTACCTTCATTATAGACCTTATCTCAGCCTGGGTTGTACTTTAATGAGTTATATACATATCTCTCCTATATTGGTTTTGTTATTAGGTCCTTTTAGTTGGCTCTGATTATGGAGACCCCATGTACAGCAGGAAGAAAGGTTGCCTGGTCCTGTTCCACCTTCACAATTGTTGTTTGAGCCCATTGTTGCAGCCACTGTGTTAATCCATCTCATTGAGGGGCTTCCTCATTTTTGCTGACCCTGCATTTACCAAGCATGATGTCCTTCTCCAGGGATTTGTCCTCCCGATAACCTGTCCAAAGTAAGAAAGTTTAAGTCTTGTCATCCTCGCTTCTAAGGAGCATTCTGGCTGTATCTGCTCCAAGACAAATTTGTTCGTTCTTCTGGCAGTCCATGTTACGTTGTTTTTGTTGTTAGGTGCTGTTGAGTCAGCTTCAGCTCATAGTGACCCTATGTACCACACATTGAAAGACTGTCCAGTCCTGGGCCATCCTCATCATCCTTGCTGTGCTTCAGCCTATTGCTGCAGCCACTGAGTCAGTCCACCTCATTAAGGGTCTTCCTCTTTTTCACTGACCCTCTACTTTACCAAGCAGGATATTGTTCTCTAGGAAATGGTCCCTCTCACAATATGACCAAAATAGGTGAGTTAAAGTCTGGCCATTCTTGTTTCCAAGGAGCCTTCCGGCTGTACTTCTTCTAGGACAGATTTGTTCCTTCTGGTGGCTCATGGTATTTTCAGTATTCTTCACAAACATCACAATTCAAAGGCATCAACTCTTCTTTGGTCTTCCCTATTCATTGTCCAGCTTTCATATGCATATGAGATGATTAAAAATACAATGGTTTGGGTTAGGTGCACCTTGGTCTTCAAAGTGACATCTTTGTCCTTTAACACTTCACTTTGAAGAGGTCTTTTGCAGCAGACCTGCCCAGTGCAATACAATGTCTGATTTCTTGACTCCTGCTTCCATGGGTGTTGATTGTGGATCCAAGTAAGGTAAAATTCATGTTATAGGAATCTCTAATACTTTGATCCCACCACCTTGAAATTAGAACCCATGTATTTGCCTCCAACGCTGAGAAAACCTTAATTTACTCCAGGGTAAACTAATTGAATTGTTTTTAGTTACAAGGAACATCTAGACATAAGCTTTCAAGTGTGTGCAGTGAACTTGCCTGTTTCAAAATATCCTTCTCCTACCGGTGTCTCCTATCCAGACTCCTATCCAGTGTCTTCTACCATGTCTCACTTGAAAATTTCATTCTCACAACAGCAGTGTATTAGACAATTTAGGCAGGATCCTGTCTTCTGGATGCCATTCTTAAATACACATGAGTTACCTGATGTGTGCAAATATGCACATCTGCCTAGTGAGCTGATGCTCAAGTTGGTAAATAATCAAAGATGGAAATGGAAATTTCAATTATAGAAGTGTTTAAGGAAGAGGTTAAGGCTTTGACATGATAATCTTCAGAACTAGGAACTGCCAGTCAAAAGTGGTGGCAGGCCTTTGTAAGAGAAGATGTGAAAAGAGAGAGGCTTTGAAATGGAATTTATTTCCTTCTTGCCCTGAGGGTTACCCTGTCCATAGGACTTTAAAGAATGTCTGTTGGGGTAATCAGGGTGACCTTTGAACCCCTGTTTTAGCATCCCTTCCAGTTTAGAATTTGCCCTTTTTTTTTTTTTTTTTAAATTTGTATTGTTGTTGTCAATGGGAAACATGGGAAATTATAGCTAGGTCTACATGAATGTGTGGGAAATAAAGCCTGGGCAATACTGCTGTAGGGCATATTGAGATTAGTCTGAAAGCTCTTGCTACAGTAGTTTTTCTCCTTGGGTTTCTGAAGTGGTATCTCTATGGAAGCTGATTGCCCAGCCTTCCTTCTGAGGAGTGGCTGATGGGTTTGAACCATCAGCCTTTTGGTTAGCAGTCAAATGCCTTAGGCACTATGCCACTAAAGCTCCCACAATGATTTATTTTATAGTTTGGTAACACTTTCTAACATTGTCATAAATCCTTTTGGGCTTTCCTGTCCATGTACCAAAAAAGAAAACCCACATTTCTACCACATTTCTCCGCCTGATACCTATTTCACATTTTCTTTTTCCTCAAACTTTCATTACTCTCTTTCTACTTCTCGTTGTCAGCTGATGACATTTCCTGAGAAACTGTACAGGATCAGAAAAGGAATTCCTCATTCTCTCACCAATTTACCAGTCCACTGAATGTGTCTGTTCTGTGGACTCTGCTTTCCTGTAGCACAGTCCCAGCTAAACCACATCCTTGACTCACATAGCTGATCTCAACCCCATTCACCTTTTCAAGAACTTTGCTTTTACCATTACCATCTTATGTTTCCTCATATCTTCTCTACTGGTTTATCCTCAAAGGTTGTATCATGTGGCATCTTAGAAAATTAAAAATCTCACCCAGTGCTCTTTATTTTCTCCATATACTTCTTGTGGCAGCCTTGAGAATGACCTGCAGATGCCTGCTATGGGGAGTGTACTTGACCAAGAGACCAAGCTGCTGCACTTTGAAATACATCCTGAGCTTCCCATAAATTGCTCCTTTACAGTTACTGAGTTTGGCAGGAATGCTAAGACAGATTCATTCTTGGGAGACAGAACCCTTCTGTTGCCCAGCTTTGGCTCATGAACTGATGAGTTGGTCGAGCTTTCTCTAGACTGCATGACAGTCTAATATGTTTCCATTCAACTCTTTCTCTCTCTTTCCTTCACTCAGTGATAGTCTCACATTGTTGTCCAACAACCTCCCCCATCCCTCTCCCTATTTTCTATCACATGGGCATTTCCCCTCAAAATCTTTAGGTTGAGGTGTAATCCATACTGAAGACTGGATCTTCATCAGTAAGTACTTCATTATATAAACCAAAACCAAACCAAACTCACTGCCGTGGAGTTGGTTCAACTCACAGTATTGTATTCTGCTTCTTGAAGGACCTTGATAAACACATCTCAATTGTTCTGCTTTCTGTCATAATAAAGTTCCTTTTAAGAGTTTCTTGCCTATTCTTTGTCACCCATTTTCTCTTAAACCAAATCCAGTCAGGCTTTCTTCCTCACCACTCCAACAAAACTGCTCTTGTCTAGATCACCAATGATCTCTATGTCACTAAATTCAATAGTCAAGTCTCATTCCTTGTATTATTATTATATTTTTATGTACCAACAATAGCTGATACAATTGGTTTTCCTAATGTCACTCTTTGCTCCTTTTCCTTCTACTTCATTGGTGTTCTTTATAAGACTCTTTTGTGGATTTCTTCTCATTTCTACCCTGAAATGCTGGAGTGCCCTTGAGAATCTTATCCAGTGGATTGATTTTAAATGTCATCTCTACCTGACTCTGAAATGTACATCTCTAACATTTTAATTTTTTCAAAAGGCAAGGATTTTTTGTTGTGGTGGTGGTAGTAAAAACATTTGCCAATGTAAATATTTTTACTTGTGCAATTCAAAGATTGTGATTGTGTAGATCATGTCATCATCAGTAGCCTTTTCAGAATTACTCTGCCATGATTAACAGAAACTCAGTACCCCCTAAGCAATGACTTCCTCTTTTCTCCTCCCTCCCACCTCTGGTAACCACTAATAAACTTTGGTCTCTATGTATTTGCCTATTTTAAATAAGGGGGATCATACCATATTTTATACTATTTTCAAGGTTCAACCATTTTGTAGCATATATCAAAACTTTATTTTTTTTTATGGATAAGTTATATCCCATTCTATATATCACATTTTGTTTATCTGTTCATCTGTTGATAGATATTTGGGTTGTTTCTACCTTTTTGGCTATTGTGAATAGTGCTGCAATAAGTATTAGTGTACAAGTTAATCTTAATCCTTTTTCCTGAAATCCTGATTTGTATATCAAATCTTGGGAGCTCTGGTGCTATAGTGCCTAAGGCATTTGACTGCTAACCAGAAAGCTGTCAGTTCAAACCCACCAGCCACTCTTTGGAAGGAAGACTGAGCAATCTACTTCCACAGAGATACCGCCTCAGAAACCCAAGGAGGGGTTGCTATGAGTCGTAATTAACTCGACAACATCTAAAATGCATCTTCAAGTTAACATTCATATCTTAACATGGATCCTCTAGAGAGCAAAGCTTGAGATTAAGATGCTATCAATTATCAATTTATTTTAAATGCGTGCAAGCTCAGATTATGTGATAAAATGCATAACTGTCTTGACTCTTTACATACTGAGCTCAGAAGGAACATAGCAAGTGTCTCATAGGCTTGATTACTTAGCATAAAGGTAGCCTAAGGGATTACAAAGTAAACCTACACTTCCAGTAGACTAAAAGAGAAAGGAAGGAGACTCCATTTGACTATCTCTCCCTTATCCTTTTTCTCATTGGTCAAGTTTCACCCCATGGAGAGTTATCTCCCCTGCACTTCTGGATTGTCATATGATCCCTGTTAGGTCATTCAGGAGGATAAGTAACATGACATGTAGTATGGAGTTTCATCGTAGTGCCTAAGGCACTTGACTGCTAACTGTTCAAACCCACCAGCCACTCCTCGAAAGGAAGATGGGGCAATCTACTTCTGTAGTGATACCACCTCGGAAACCAAAGGAGGGGTTGCTATGAGTTGAGTCCGACTCGATGGCAAATAACAACAACAACAACATGGAGTTTCATCTAAGTATGAAGGTCCTCAACTTGATCAATAAGTAACATCATGATAAATGAAGAAAAGATTGAGTTTGTCAAGGAATTCATTTTACTTGGATTCACAGTCAATGCCCATGGAAGCAGCAGTCAAGAAATCAAACAATGTATTGCACTGGACAAACCTGCTGCAAAAGACTTCTTTAAAGTGTTTAAGAGCAAAGATTTCACTTTAAAGTCTAAAGTGTGCCTGACTCAAGCCATGGTATTTTCAATAGCCTCATATATATGTGAGAGCTGGATAATGAATAAGGAAGACTAAAGAATTGGTGTATTGAATTGTGGTATGGGTGAAGAATATTGAAGGTACCATAGACTGCTTGAAGAATGAACAAATTTGTCTTGGAGAATGTACAGCTGGGATGCTCTTTAGAAGCAAGAATGGCCAGACTTTGTCTTTTATATTTTGGTCATTTTGTCAGAAGGGACCAGTCCCTGGGGAAGGATATCATGCTAGGTAAAGTGGAGGGTCAGCAGAAAAGGAAGACTCTCAACAAGATTGACCTAGTGGCTTAAGTATGGCAAAGATATGGGGCAATATTTTGTTCTGTTGTACACAGGGTCACTATGAGTTGAAACCAACTTGACAGTGCCTAACAACAATGAGGTAGAGGAACTATTTGCCACAGGGAATCTTAGAAAGTGATCTCACACACTGTCCAAAAGAGAATTCTGATTTCTTTCTTCTTCTGCAATTAGATTTTTTTGTTCCCACCTTGTCCCACTAAACTAATCTGCAAATAGCTGCCAGAGTGACCTTTTAAAAAAAAAAAAATGTTAGATTATACGTTCACCTACTCACCCTCCAAACGTTTCTTATGACATCAAGAACAAAATCCAAAATCCTCCTCCTAGTGAACTACAAACCAGTTGCTGTAGAGTTGAATCCAACTCATGGCAACCCCATGTGCTCCATAGGATTTTTGGTGGCTAATTTTCCCAAAGACAACTCTAGTTTCATCTTCTGTAACTCTCTTTCTTCATTCTCTTCCAGCCACCTTCTGACTTTTTTTGTCCCTCAAACACACTAAGCTTGCTCCCCTCTTAAGTTCTTTGAATATGCTATTCCTGCTGCCTGGAACTCTCTCCTCAGATTTTCCCATGACTTTTGGTCCCTCAGTTCCTTTGTTTCTTTATCTCTTTTGGATCACCTCTTTAGTGAGACTTTTCCTAACTAGGCTATTGAAAATAAGAGCTGTTTACCCTGCTTTATTGTCCCCTAAGCAAGTATTTACCATTGCATTATATGTCTGCTTTTTCAATTGTATCTCTCCTAGTAGAGTGTTGGCTCCATGGGAACTGGGACTTTGTCTTTTCCATTGCTGTTTCCTCAGTAACCAGAATAATGCCTGCACACAGTATTTATTGAGTGAATTAATTCTGGAATATGAAGTTTATATGCCAGGGGAATAGAGAAAGGAAGAAGGGGAAATGGAGTTTATCATCTATCAGGATGTAGCTTATATCTCCAGATAGCTCCCCCCCCCTTTTTTTTGTATTACAAAGAGATTTACTTACAATAAACAGAGGAAAGTTCCATTACACAAAAACCCAACCATACAGTGTTAACAACTTGTTTAGAGAATCATTTTCTCCCAATACTTTTATAAGCAGCTTTGTGCGTCTCTAGACTCCTGGTTGCAAAGGTAGGTCAGGGAATTTAGCTTGCATAAAGTGTGGGAGCTCTGGTAGCATAGTGGCTAAGACACTTGCCTGCTAACCAGACGGCTGGCGGTTCAAACCCACCAGCCACTCCTCGGAAGGAAGGTTGGGCAATCCTACTTCCGTAGTGATACTGCCTCGGAAACCCAAGGAGGGGTCGCTATGAGTCGGGGCCGACTCGATGGCACATAACAACAACAACAACAACAACAAAGTGTGGGAGCAGCTGGTACTGAGTGTACCTGGCAGTCCTATTCTTGGGTCTTAGTGGGCTGCTCCCAGTCTGGTTTTTGTGTTGTGTCAATGATGTAAACCAGAGCTCCTTGGATGCTTGTAAATCCTGTAGAAAGAGACACAGGCAACAGGGCCAACCGCAGTTTTCTCAGGAAACTACATGCAGCTTGAGCATGGGGAATGCAGGTTTCTGCTGGGTAATGAGAAGAAAACATTCTAATAAGGACTCACATTTGCAACATTTGTTTCATTTGGGTAATTTTAGAGGGCTAAAACCCACATCTCAGAGTGATGAGGGCTCCTATCATTTTAGAAATGATTGCAGTGATGTCTCTAAGCGCCCCTCACAGTAATTAATAGACTTTAAGGGCTAAGAAGAACTAGAGCCCTTATTAAGCTCAGGAAACAGCATCCGTTTAAGGCAAACTGACATAGAGGAAAACAGTGTAATGGTTGCTCTCTCTTAGAAAAGCTTTTATAAATACCTTCTTTTTTTTTAAGAGATGTAGAAATGAGTTAAGGATTTTAATATTTCTGTTAACCTTTTCTTACTCAGATATCTGTGTATCTGTGCTTAATTAATCATTCTCAATTCTTAAAGAAAAGGAATCTTATTTTAAAAACTATATGGACAAAAATTGAATTTTAAGGATACAAACCAAACTTTCACCCAAATCATAATAAAAAGTTAAATATACATAACTTTTTCAAAATATAGCACTTAATAGAAATGAAAGCACTTTTACTCATAGTATTTCTGGATTGGAAACATGAGGGAAATTAGCAGCTCTTAATTGCATTAACAGATGACAAAATTGGATACCCAGGAAGCATACTTTTTCTACTTTTCTGTCTCCCACAGCACTTCTTACAGTGCTTCCAATAAGTACTTTAATAGATACCTCTTCAAAACAGGCAAGACTATAAATGTAGACAATAGTGGCAAAATAGGAAATGTAACTCATATTTCATAACATATGGATCCCCTTTTATCCAACAAGTTTCAATCTCTTTTAAATATTGAAATAAAAAACCTCCAACAGAAAGCAAAATGATAGAGTGCCCACTTTAGAATCTACGTGAACTTAAGTGCAATCTAAATGAGCTGTTTGTCATCCCATGTAATTCCTATTTGTATAGCTCTATGCAGTAAACAGAACACTTTAGCATACATTATCTAATTTGATCCTCAAAACAATCTCTTCTGAATTTGAACCCCCAAACCTTCTCAGTTCCAGAAAAGACTTCAAAATGCTTCATTGCCACCTGAAGACTGACATTATTCTTGAAGATGGAGCCTTAAGTCATCATGACCTTTCTGCCAGCTATCGGTTTATTAGAGCGCTTTATTTGCTAAGGCTAACATCGAGGATATATTAAACTGTGGTACTTCACTGTGTTATGTTTTGGTAACAATCAGCTCCCATATCTCAATGGTTTAACACAAGACAGCTTTGTTTCTTGCCCACGCAACTGGTACCAGTTGCCCAGAAGTGATTCTGACTCATTGAAACCCCATGTGTGTTAGGGTAGAACTGCACTCCTTAGGGTTTTCTTTTCTTTCTTCCTTTTTTTCCTAATGCATTTTATTGAAATATAATTTATGTACAGTGAAATACACAAAACTAAAGTGAAAATCAGGAAGGGAGTGCGTCAGGGTTGTATCCTTTCCCCATACTTACTCAATCTATATGCTGAGCAAATAATCCGAGAAGCTGAACTATATGAAGAAAAATGTGGCATCAGGATTGGAGGAAGAATTATTAACAACCTGAGATATGCTGATGATACAACTTTGCTTGATGAAACTGAGGATGACTTGAG
>NW_006921740.1:7121645-7122926 GCF_000298275.1 Orycteropus afer afer
CCCCTTGTAGGTAACTTTTCATTTTTCCCACGCTGCTTTCAGGATTCTTTCTTTATCTTTGGTTTTGGTGAGTTTGATGATGATATGTCTGGGTGATTTTCTTTTGGGGTCTATCCTGTTTGGGGTTTGTTGGACTTCTTGAATGGATATATTCTCATTTTTCATCATATCAGGAAAATTCTCTTCCAACAAATCTTTGACAATTTTCTCTGTAGTTTTATTTGTCTCTTTCTGTTCTGAAATTCCAGTGACACTTAGGTTATTCTTTTGATAGTATCCCACATGAACCTTAGGCTTTCTTCATTTAGTTTTGATCTTTTTTCTGACTGATCCCTTTCCAAAGAGTTATTGAGGTATTTGCCTTCAATTTCACTAATTCTGTCTTCCATTGATTGAATTCTACTCCTTTGCCTGTTCACTGTGTTATCTATTTCTGAAAATTTAGTATTAATCTTCTGTATTTCTATGTGTAGATTTTGTATCATTTCTAATTTTTCATTTATTTTGTCACTTTGCTCTTGTATTGTTTTTCAAAATTGTTCTAGGGTTTTCTCTGTGTTTTCCTCAATTTTGTCAGTGTTTTCCTTGATCTGTCTCTCAATTCATTGACGGTACCTGAATGTAATTCTTTTGAATTCCTTATCAAGGAGTTCCAATGCTGCATCTTTCTCAAGGATGTGTTTTGCGTCTGTATCCTGGTCCCTTGTTTATCCTGCTTTATCTTTCTTCTTTGTGTGGGTTGTGATGTGCTATTGTCTCTGAGGCATTGTGACATTTTTGTGTTTTTATTTAATTGGTGATTTTATGTTGAAGTGACTTGCCCATGATTTTTGTTTTCTTCTTTTTGTTTGTATGTTATCTATGCAAGGAGGGTACTGTGCTGTGCACCTCTATTCAGTAGTTGGCAGCATTTATACACTCACTACCTGTCTCCTTTCTTGTTGTCAGCCTCCCATAGATCCCTGGCATCCTTGGCAAATGGAGCCTATTCTTAGGTCCCTGGAATCCAGATGTGAATGCTGTCACTTTAAACATCCAAAGTGGCTGCCACTTGTAAATAATCAAAATGGCTGCGCCCTCTGGACAGCCAAAAGTGCACAGCTCAGGTTGTCTCCCTCCTTGCTATTTCCCTTCCTAGACATAGACCACCAGCACAGTTGTCCCAGCAGCCCTTGGCGACCAGGGCTGATCATTAGGTCAATTCTCTGGTCCCAACATCAGTTGGAAATATTCAGGCTGTTGATACCAACAGAGTAGCTGACAGTCCACTGCCCTGATTAT
>NW_006921740.1:7123394-7133194 GCF_000298275.1 Orycteropus afer afer
AAATCTGACTCAGACCCTAAAAGGCACAGTACAACTTCCCCATAGAATTTCCAAGGTTGTAAATATTCGTGGAAGCAGACTTCCTCCTATGGAGTGGCTGGTGGGTTCAACCTACCAACCTATTGGTTAGCAGCCAAATGTCTTAACCACTGTACCCAAGACAACTTCAAATCTGGGTGAGTCTGGAATGACTCAGCAGAGCCGAATGATGAATGCTCACTGTTCAGTGACTGCATCATTGGAAACACACAGCTCCTAAGTCATTGCAGCAAGGCTGGAGGGAGCTAGAGAATGCACACCAAAATTAAACACTTTTCCTGGAAGTAACACATATCACTTCTGCTTACCTGGGCATAGGAGTATAATCTTCCTATGTACCAGGAAGAAGAGGAAAACCAGATATGGGTCTGACACATAGGGATTCTTTTCTCTCAATCAACAAAGAAGTATTAAGTGTTTGGCTTTAACCTGGAGTAGACTTGACTGAACAAAACCAGACCCATGGTTTTTGTCCATCAATTGCATTACAACTGTAATTCTGTAATGACAGCAATGGCTTCTTTTTAGAACAATTATGTCAGACCCCAACTTTTCTCTGATATCAGTCTATGGTTATTAAAACATGATGCCAAAACCACCATGTAAATTTAATGAATTTGGTGTGTTATTGTTGTGTTAGATGCTGTTGAGTTGGTTCTGACTCAGCGACCCTATGTACAACAGAAGGAAACATTGCCTGGTCCTGTACCAGCCTCACAATTCTTATTATACCTGAGACCATCATTGTAGCCACTGTGTCAGTCTGTCTTGGTGAGGACCTTCCCCTTTGTTCCTGACACTCTACTTTACCAAGCATGATATCTTTCTCCAAGGAATGTTTCATTCTGACAACATGACCAAAGTAGGTCAGATGAAGTCTGGTCATTCTCGCTTCCAAGGAGCATTCTGGCTGCACTTCTTCCAGAACAGACCTGTTCATACTTCTGGAAGTCCAGGGTAGTTTCAGTGTTCTTCACCAACACCACAATTCAAAGGCATCAACTATTCTTCGGCCTTCCTTATTCATTGCCCAACTTTCACAAGCATATGAGGTGATTGAAAATACCATGGCTTGGGTTAGGTACACCTTGTTGTTGCAGTTGTTAGGTGCTGTTGAGTTGTCTCCAACTCAGCGACCTTATGTACAACAGAATGAAACACTTGCCTGGTCCTGTGCCAGCCCCATGATCTTTGCTATATCTGAGCCCATTGTTGCAGCCACTGTGGCAATCCATCTCATTGAGGACCTTCCCCTTTTAAGTTGTCCCTCCACTTTGCCTAACATGATATCCTTCTCCAGGGAATGGTCCCTTCTTACAACATAACCAAAGTAAGTGAGGTGAAGTCTAGCCATTCTCACTTCCAAGGAGCATTCTGGCTGCACTTCTTCCAGGACAGATTTGTTAGTTCTTTCAGCTGTCCATGGTACTTTCATCATTCTTTGCCAACACCACAACTCAAAAGCGTTGACTCTTCTTTCTTCTTCCTTTTTCATTGTCCAGCTCTCACATGCATATGAGGCAATTGAAAATACCATGGTTTATGTCAAACACACCTTAATTTTCAAAGAAACATCTTTGCTCTTCAGCACTTGAAAGAGGTCCTTTGCAGCAGATTTCCCCAATGCTATGTGACATCTGATATCTTGACTGCTGCTTCCATTGGTGTTGATTGTTGTTGTTGTTATTGTTGTTATTTGCTGTTGAGTCGGCTCCAACTCATAGTGACCCCTCCTTGGGTTTCCGAGGCAGTATCCAAGTAATATGAAGTCTTTGACAACTTCAAACTTTTCTCCATTTATCAGGATGCTGCTTATAGGTCAAGTTGTGAGGACTTTTGTTTTCTTTAAATTGAGATGTAAGCCATACTGCAGACTGTATTCTTCAATCTTCATCAGTAAGTATTTCAAGTCATCCTCACTTTCAGCAAGCAAAGTTGTATTGTCTGCATAGCACAGGCTGTTAATGAGTCTTCCTCTAATGCTGATGCCATGTTCTTCTTCATATAGTCCAGCTTCTCGGATTATTTGCTCAGCATACAGATTGGATAAGTACAATGAAAAGATACAACCCTGACACACTGCCTTCTTGATTTTAAAGCATGCAGTGTTTCCTTGTTCTGTTTGAATGACAGCTTCCTGGTCTAGTATGCTTTAGGTACACCTTAGTCTTCAAAAAGACATCTTCATTCTTCAGTACTTGAAAGAAGTCTTTTGTAGATTCGCCCATTGCAGTGCACCATCTAATTTCTTGACTGCTTCCATTGGTGTTGATTGTGGAACCAAATAATATGAAATCTTTGACAACGTCAATCTTTTCTCCATTTATCATGATGCTGCTTATTGGTCCAGTTGTGAGGACTTTTGTTTTCTTTATATTGAAATGTAATCCATACTGCAGACTGTAGTCTTTAATCTTTGTCAGTAATTGCTTCAAGTCATCTTCACTTTCAGCAAGCAAGTTGTGTCATCTGCATATCATAGATTGTTAATGAATCTTCCTCTGATCCTGATGTCATATTCTTCATATAGTCCAGCTTCTTGGATTATTTGCTCAGCATGCAGATTGAATAAGCATGGTGCAAGGAAGCAAACCTGACACACTCCCTTCTTGATTTTAAACCATGCAGTATACCCTTGTTCTGTTTGAATGACAGCCTCCTGGTCTACGTACAGGTTCCTAATGAACACAATTAAGTGTCCTGGAATTCCCATTCTTTGCAATATTATCCACAATTTGTTATGATCCACATAGTCAAATACTATTGCATAGTCAGCAAAACACAAGTAAACACTTTCTGGTGTTTTGCTTTCAGCAAAATTCATCTGACATTAGCAATGATATCTCTTGTTCCATGTCCTTTTCTGAATCCAGGTTTCCTTTCTGCAAGTTCCCTGCCAATATACTGGTGCAACCATTTTTTAATTATCTTCAGGAAGATTTTACTTGCGTGTGATATTAATTTTATTTTTCCATAATTTCCACATTCTGTTGGACTTTCTTTGGATACAAATATGTATCTTTTTCAGTCAGTTGGCCAGGAAACTGTCGTCCAAATTTCTTGGCATAGACGAGTGAGTGCCTCCAGTGTAACACCCATTTATTGAAACATCTCAATTGGTATTTCGTCAATTCCTGGAGCTTTGTTGTTCACCATTCCTTCAGTGCAGCTTTGACTTCTTCCTTCACTACCAACAGTTGTTGATCATATGCCACCTCTTTAAGTGGATGAACATAAAATGATTCTTTTTTGGTACAGTGACTGTGTATTCCTTCCAACTGCTTTTGATGTTTCCTGTATCACTTAATATTACAGGGTGGAGGGAAGGAAATCGCCCAATGGTTTCGATAGTGTGTGGAATAAACAACTGATTGATTGTCTCCAATATTCATTTGCTTGTGCATTAGTAAATGCTGTGAAAAATGCAGTTTGGTCATGGCCTTTTCTTTGTGGAATTGTGGAGAACCCAGAAAGTGGTTACAGGGATTAAGAAGAAGCAGAAAAGCAAACAGAGGTTTATAGATTGGACCCTTATGGGTTAGGGTTATGACTTTGTGCCTGGAACAAATTGTCTCCTTTTGCAAATGTGATTTTGGCCTCCTCCACTGGATTATACACTTGTGAATAAACTTGGCTTCTTAGATCTTTGGTCATTAAAGGAGAGAGTGTGTGGCCCTAACTAAAGGTGAGCACACCTTCTTGTTTGTCTTAGTCCAAAAAAATGATAGGGCTTAAAGCTGATGCTCTTTATTGTGAAGTACGCATAAGAATCACTGGGGTAGTTTGCAAAATTCAAATTTCAGGTGTCCACCCTTGAAAAGTTTGAGTCAGTGTTGTGGTGCTTAAGACATCATATATATATATATATATATATATATATATTATCAAGAATCTTGGTTACTAGCCTACAGACCATGTTTTGAGAAACACTAAACTAAGTAAAAGAACATGGATTGGCTGGGAAATGGTCAGAATGTTGTGAATTCTGAGCAGCCCTCAAATCTGTATTGTCATGTAATTTGTTCAATATCCCATACAAAGGTCTTGGAAAACAGTCTGCATAGTAAACTCTCAACAGGGTTTCCAAGATTTGACTGCTAAGACGGCTGTAAATTTTCTAAATAATCTGTACAATGGTTTTAGGCATTTCTTCTAGTTAATACTGAGGGCTTTCCTCCCACTCCATTTACTTGTGCCCTTTAGGATGTTAGAAAAGAACTGTGGGCTCGCAATGAGGACAATGGAAAAGCAAGTTGAATGAATCCCAGAATGGCATATTTTACTTGAAAAACATGCATTATGCACTTTTCCAAGTAAACTGCACAGAAAAATGTAAATGAAGCATAAAGCTCTTATGAATTAGGCTCTAAGCGTTTTTCTTTTTAGCATATAAACTGCCACGAAGGATGTGATAGGAATGCATTTTCTACTATTTTTCAAACTGTAATTATGTTTCCCTAGTAAAACTCAAATACTTGATATGGTCCTGTTGCAACTGTACCAGACAGGTAATAATTGGAAAATTTAACTCAGAGCTTTATCTCTTAAATGCTAAAAGGTAGGGCTATTCACTGCATACAGAGGAGTTGGCACTAAATATAAAAACGGTGAACCTGGTGATTCTCTACGGTGTTAATTTGGCTTCTGGAAATGTGTTCCAAAGCTGCAACCCCCTTTTAAATATATAGGAATAAAAGACAAGTAATTTCTTTCCTCCATACCACCTAAAACAGCCTAAAATCTCCATCTTATGTTCAATAGTTCCATTTTTTTTTCTCCCACATTTACTGTATTTCAGGTTGGATTGTGATGTATTTAAGTTTCAGAGCAGTAAATTAACTTATTTATGTAGCAAGGGAATAAAGTGGAAGCGAAAAGAGAGGAATTCTCTGGAGAGCCCTGTTCAATAGTGTATCCAAAGAACATCAGAAAAGGGCACACAATAAAACTTGTACACAGAAATGAAAAGATTTGCATGATGCTCTTCCCATCCATCATCATCACAGTAGACTTAGCATATATATATATTACTATCTTTTTTTTCATTTCTTCTGGAGTCTAAGACTTGTACTAAATTAAAAATGTGTGAATCTACACAGATAACAGCAAAAAAAAAAAAAAAAAAATCTCCTTAAGCTTTCTATGTGAATTGATAATACTTTTTGGGGACAATGCAAATCAAATAGTTTCTACATGGACACATCATATGCAGTTTCTATGCAATAACCACAGATTCACAACTTTAGAAAAAAGACATCATAGTCAGAAATAATAGCTCTGAAATAATTTCTGATAAGGTTGCCCATGAAATCTTCAGCTTGACTTTGCATTTTCAGCTGGGAAAACTTTTATATTTTTGAGTGCATATGGAACCAAATTCCATGGCCCTTTGATGATGGCTCATCTGTACCTGAATTTTCTATGGGTTTCATACAGACTTGAGGCATCTTGTATCTTGTTTTTGTATCTATCAAAAGAACTATTAATTTATTTCCACATGCTACTTTTCACTTCTCATTACCCTGCACATTTGATTACAGGGACCTTGCTGCAACACAACGTTGCAACCCTGAATTAAAGTCATGATTTCTGAAAGCATTTATCAACTTCGGATGCATGAAAAAATAGTATAACGAAAAATAGTATGACTTTAATCCCAAACTACAGATTGCCTCCTCTAGTAAGTCGGACTGGAAATGGTCTCATACAGCTGAAACATACAGCTTTCTACAGATGGGGAAGCTACAGAGCATAAGGATCAATAGCTTAGGCTTAGGAAACTGACCTTTGGAATCAGTTTCAGATCTCTGCTCTAATGTTTCCTAGGACTGTTGATCATGGGCTTAAGCATTTTGAGTTCAGTCTTGCCCATGTGCAAAATGGGTCTGATAATAGTTACACAACACACACTGGGCAAACTGTTGTACCTGTTAGACTTCCATGTGTATAATGATTCAAACGCAATAGAAGTTAATTTTTATTCACTAACCCACCAGCCACTCCTCGGAAGTAAGGTTGGGCAATCCTACTTCTGTAGTGATACTGCCTCGGAAACAAAAGGAGGGGTCGCTATGAGTCAGGGCTGACTCGACGGCACATAACAACAGCAACAACAATTGTACTTGGTGGTGACAATTTGGTGGGATGTCCCTTCTGCAGGTACTCATTCAGAGACTCAGGCTGCCAGAGGTCTACCATCCTCAATACACAGTTTGCAAGACTAAAGTGTGTCTAACCCAAGCCCTGGTAATTTCAATTACCTCATATACATGTGAAAGCTGGACAATGAATAAGTAGGACTGGAGAAGAATTGTTACCTTTGAATTGTGGTGTTGGCAAACAATACTGAAAATACCATGGCCTGCCAGAAGAAGAATGAACTAATCTGTTCTGCAAGCAAAGAAGTCCAACCAAAATGCTCCTTGGAAGTGAAAATGGCCAGAGTTTGTCTCACTTACTTTGGTCATATTGTCAGAAGAGACCATTCCCTGGAGAAGGATACATGCTTGGTAAAATGGAGGGTCAGCAAAAAAGGGGAAGACCCTCAATGAGATGGATTGCCACAGAGGCTGCAACATAGCAAGGTTTGTGAAGATGGCATAGGACCAGGCAGTGTTTCATTGCTGTAACAGGATTACTATGAGTCAGAGACAACTGGAGGGCACTTAACAACAAGGACACTTTAGAACAGTGCTTGCTTCTCAGCTGTTTTTCATTCTTGCCCTCAGGAGAAAATTAAATTAATTAATTAAATTGAAATTCCCATTTACAAAAGAATTAAATACTAAGAAATAAAATTTTATCAGATAGGGTTTAACTTTGAAGGGCCACAAACCACTGTAATATCTAAGGACTTTTTGTCATCCCTTGTCCCCTCCCCCCATAAGGACCAACTTTCACTTTTTGGCAGAGATAATGCCCCTGCTGAGAATGCATGCTTTAGAAGTTACCTCCAATTTAGCAAGTTAAAAAGAGAAGACCTGGGAGATTTCTATGGTCTCTCTGAATCTGGAAGCTCTGCTGAAATGTGTTCGGCTTTTAAAGCCTTTGCTGACAGAGGGTTGGCAGCTGCACATGAGATGTATTGGCTGGGAGTGAAACCCAGATCTCCTCCATGGGAGGGGAGAATTTTACCACTGAACCGCCAATGATTCCTGTCCACTACAGAGTAAGTACTTAACAAGGTATTTTGAACCTGTGTAGGGAGAAAAGCAAAATTAAGAAATCATAGACTCTCTCATTTAGTCTATTGTTATGTGTCGTCAAGGTGGACCTGACTCATAGCGACCCCTCCTTGGGTTTCCAAGGCGGTATCACTATGGAAGTAGATTGCTCAGTCTTCCTTCAGTCTATTAATGAATGAAAAAATCTTAGGGTTGGAAGGTACCACAAGGAATGGATTACCAATAAGTAAGGTAATAATATGCTTAGGGCGTTAATAAAGGTGGGGCAAGAGTTGTCCAAAAGACAGACACATAGATACCATGCAGACAGGACACAAGGAAAAGTGAGTGTTGCAGTGGAACAGAACTGGCAGGGCACAGAATAAAATTGATAATATTTTATAAATTTTGTATGTGATAACAATACAATTAATTTTGGATTGATCGAGTATTACCTCACATTCAGTTCTCTCTTGTCCACCACAAAAGAATGCATCAGCAGCACTAAAATCACATGACCTGTGATGTATCTGGTCCTGTACAAAGTCAACTAGAATGTTTCTTCAGGTTGAGCTACCCTTGTATTTATATCAAGTTCTTTGTGATTGCTCTCACCGCCACTAGATATGAGCACTAGTTCAATGAATTGTGGAGATGCAGCATCAAAGGATAGGAAGTGTGTGCATAAGGTTTTATGTATTATTTCAAGACAAAAAACATCAATGGAGACTGAGAAGGGCCCACCAACGTTGTACGGCAAAGAAATGAAATTATTTCAGATTGGCTTGTATTATTTCTTTTGACTATCTTAGACATGAAGAAAACAATTACATGTTCCAAATCTCTAGTGTAGTGCCTAAGGCACTTGACTGCTAACTAGAAGGCTGGCGGTTCAAACCCATCAGCCACTCCTTGGAAGGAAGTTGGACAATCTACTTCCATAGTGGTACCGTCTCAGAAGCCCAAGGAGGGGTTGCTATGAGTTGGGTCCAACTTGACGGCACATAACAACAACAATTTTCAAATATAAACTTTAATGTTAATGTCCAAATTGAATGTAAATTTTATTTTATAAATTTTACTCATATAGATTTTGTTTATTTTTCGTTATTCAAATTTATTTGCTATCGTAGAACCAAATTGAAAGAGTGACTTGATTTTACAGCCAGGTAAAATGAAATGGCAACAACTAAGTGGAGCACAAAAACAAAAACTTGGAGAAAATAAAAAGAAAAGGATTTGTGAGTTCCTAAAGGCAATTCCAAAATTAACTCCCTATTTAAAATGTAATGAATCAGAAGAAACTTTTTCCATTGAACATTCAAGTTTAATAGGTACAAATCATTGTATTAGTGCTACTACTGTAGAAATTATTAATAGCAATATGAATTTAAGAGAATTTGTTCCAAATTCTGCATCCATTCCTTGCTGTAGTAAAAAATTAATAATGGTACAGAAATTGAAACTATTTTAATCTCTCACCTTGTCACCTCTGCAGACCCTATAAATAAAAGAAATACAGATCTGGCTTTGTGGAATAATTTTTCTTCTAATAATGTAAAATATTGCATAGAAGGAAAGTTAGGCCATCAATCTGTAAATGACAACAACAACAAAACAAGAAGAATAAATGGTATAGTGGAGAGGAAGTCAGTATGATATCAGTATATATAGAACAGATTGTTTCAAACTTCAAACCAAAAAACCAAACTCACTGCCATTGAGTTGATTCCCACTCATAGCGGCCCTCATTGGATTTCTGAGGCAGTAAATCTTTACTGAAGTAGATAGTCCTGTCTTTCTTCTGTGGAGTGGCTGGTGGGTTTGAACCACCAACCTTCTGGTTACCAGTCAAATGCCTTAGGCATTATGCCAAATTAATTATAGGGTAACTATAATTAAATTAATACGTCTTCTAACCAAAATAAAAAAAAAAAATTCAAAAAGACTTAGTAAACACAAAATCAACAATAATGAAGAATATGAAAATAAAATCTGATAACAAAATAAATTTAACACAGAAAAATATTCAGAAATAGAAATCATCAACAGCACAATAAAAAGCACAAAAGAATGACAGCAGTAAATTCATGCCTATCATTAATTACACTGAATGTGAATGGACTAAATGCACCAGTCAAGAGAAAGAGAGTGACAGAATGGATAAGAAAACAAGACCCCCAATATCCTGCCTACAAGAGACTCAGCTTAGACACATAGATAAAAATATATTAAAGATCAAAGGATGAGAGAGGAAAAAAAGTCAAGCTAATGGCAACCAAAAAACAGCAGGAGTGACAAAATTTGATAAAATAGACTTCAAGATAAAAATCAGTATAAGGAACAAGGAAGGACATTATTTAATGATAAAAGGGTCAACCCAGGAAGAAAACATAATCATAATAAATACCTATGAGCCTAATGAAAGAGCCCCCAAATACATAAAGCCAACCCTGAACACACCCAATCTCATCTGATCTCGGAAGCTAAGCAGGGTTGGGCCTGATTAATACTTGGATGAGGGACTACCTGGGAATACCAAGGTGCTGTAGGCTTTTGCCTCTGCTTGGGAGCTCTGGTAGTATAGTGCCTGAGGCA
>NW_006921740.1:7158020-7164434 GCF_000298275.1 Orycteropus afer afer
AAATTCTTCTGCTAGTTGGGGTTTAGTCCACCTCTATATCCTTCCCTTCAAGGCTCAGGGTCCAGGATTATCTTCTGTGTCTGTGTTAATTGGTTTCCCTTTTCTTTGTTGAAGAGGGTCTTTGCAGTCTTTCTGCCTAGTCCGCCATCTTGACAGAACTCAATTTTATTTTATTTTTAAGTGAAATCTGTTCCTCCCTTTCCTTCCTTCCTTCCTTCCTTCCTTCCTTCCTTCTTAATTATTTCCTTCTAATGGTTTTAAAGGAGCTCTGGTGGTGTAGTGCCTAAGGCATTTGACTGCTAACCAGAAGGCTAGTTGTTCAAACCTACCAGCCACTCCTTGGAAGGAAGGTTGGGCAATCCACTTCTGTAGTGATAATGCTTCGGAAACCAAAGGAGGGGTTGCTATGAGTTGGGTTTGACTCAATGACAGTGAGTTTCTTGGTTTAATGGTTTTAAAGACCCAGAACTTAGACTTATAACACTGGGCCATGGAAGGGATAGAGGCATTTGAGGCAGAGGACGTGGTGCTGGATGCAGGCTCTCAGATTTTGTCTGGTGGGCAGGTAGGCAGAACACTGAGTGGGGCTAGGTGCCCTCTATCCCTTCCCTTCTCTCTTCTTCTTGCTGAATTTCCACAGCCCTCCATTCCTCTGGCCTTTGTCAGCAGCTTCAGCAGCAGCAGTGGCACAGCAGCAATGAGGATGACTGACTGTCAAATCATATAAAGTCCTATTTCACAGATTGTATCATGAATCAGACAACCGTATGAGCTAATGTGCTGGGAATGACAAATTGAAGAGAAATGTTGTGGCATTCAACATCATAAAGAATGTTTCAAGATCTATCCTGAAGTACAATGCTGTCAGTGATAGGATAATAATATCCATATGTGTACAAGGAAGACAAGTTAATACTACTATTATTCAAATTTCTGCACTAACCACTAAAGCCAAAGACATTGAAATTAAAGATGTGTAACAACATCTGCAGTCTGAAATTAATCAAACATGCAAACAAGATGTGTTGATTATCACTGGTGATTGGAATGCAGAAGTTGGAAACAAAGATGAATCACCGATAGTTGGAAAATAGGGCCTTGGTGATAGAAATAACACTGGCGATCACATGATATATTTTGCAAGACCAATGACTAATTCATAGCAAATATATTTTTCAACAACACAAATGGTGGCTATACACATGGACTTCACCAGATAGAGTACACAGGAATCAGATCGACTACATCTGTGGAAAGAGGAAATGGAGAAGTTCAATATCTTCAGTCAAAACAAGGCCAGGAGCTAACTGTGGAAGAGACCATCAACTGCTCATATGCAAGTTCAAGTTGAGGCTGAAGATACTAAAACAAGCCCATAAGAGCCAAAATAGGATCTTGATTATATCCTTCCTGAATTTAAAGCCCATCTAAAGATTAGATTTGATATATTGAACACCAATGACTGAAAACCAGAGGAATTGTGGGATGATATCAAGAACATCATCCATGAAGAAAGCAAAAGGTCATTAAAATGACAGATAAGGAAGAAAAGGCCAAAAGGGATGTCAGAAGAGACTCTGAAACTCTCCCTTTAGTGGAAAGTGGCTTAAGCAAATGGAAGAAATGACAAGATAAAAGAGCTGAACAGAAGAATTCAAAGAGCAGCTTGAGAAGACAAAGTCAATTATTATTATAATGAAATGTGCAAAGACCTGGAATCAGAAAACCACAAGGGAAGAACAAGCACATTATTTTTCAAGCTGAAAGAACTGAAAAAAAAATTTAAGCCTTGAGTTGCAATATTGAAAGATTCTATGGGCAAAATATTGAATGATGTGGGAAACATCAAAAGAAGATGAAAGGAATACACAGAGTCGCTGTACCAAAAAGAATTGGTCAATGTTCATCCATATCAGGAGATAGCATTTGATCAAGTCCTGATGGTATTGAAGGAAGAAGTGGAAGCTGCCCTGAAGGAACTGGTGAAAAACAAGGCTCTAGGAATTGATGACATACCCATTCAGATGTTTCAACAAAGAGATGACGTGCTGGAGGAACGCACTTGGCTATGTCAAGAGATTTGGAAGACAACTATCTGGCCAACTGACTAAAAGAGATCCATATCCATACTCATTCCAAAGAAAGGTGATCCCACAGAATGTGGAAATTATCAAATAATATTAATATCATATGCAAGTAAAATCTTACTGAAGATAATTCAAAAATGGTTGCAGCAGTATATTGACAGAGAAATTCCAGAAATACAATCTGTGTTCAGAAGAGGATGTGGAATGAGGGATATCATTCCTGATGTCAGATGGATCTTGGCTGAAAGCAAAGAATACCAGAAAGATGTTTCCTTGTGTTTTATTCACTATGGAAAAGCACTCAATTATGTTGATCTGAACAAATTATGGATAACATTGAGAAGAATGAGAATTCCAGAACATTTAATTGTGCTCATGAGGAACCTATACATAGAGCAGGAAGCTGTTTGAACAGATCAAGGAGATACGACATGGTTTAAAACCAGGAAGGGAGTGAGCCAGGGTTGTATCCTTTCACTATACTTATTCAATCTGTATGCTGAGCAAATAATCCAAGAAGCTGGACCCTGTGAGGAAGAACATGACATCAGGATTGGAGGAAGACTCATTCATAACCTGTAATATGTAGATGACATAACTTTGGTTGCTGAAAGTGAGAATGACTTGAAACACTTACTGATGAAGATTAAGGACTAGAGTCTGCAGTATGGATTGAACCTGAACATAAAGAAAACAAAAACCTCGCAACTGGACCAATAAGCAGAATCATGATAAATGGAGAAAAGATTGAAGTTGTCAAAGATTTCATATTACTGTGTTCCATAATCAATATCAATGAAGAAGCAGTCAAGACTTCACATGATGTGTTGCACTGGGCAAAACTGCTGCAAAAGACCTCTTTAAAGTGCTGAAGAGGAAAGATGTGTCTTTGAAGACTAAGGTGCGCCTAACCCAAGCCATGGTATTTTCAATCACCTCATATGCATGTGAGAGCTGGACAATGAATAAGGAAGATCAAAGAAGGGTTGATGCTTTTGAGTTGTGGTGTTGGCTAAGAATACTGAAAGCACAATGGACTGCCAAAAGAACTGTCAAATCTGTCCTGGAAGAAGTGCAGCCAGAATGCTCCTTGGAAGGGAGAGTGGCCAGCCTTCGTTTGACCTAATTTGGTCACATTGTCAGAAAGGACCATTTCCTGGAGAAGGCTATCATGCTTGGTAAAATGGAGGGTCAGAGAAAAAGGGGAAGGCCCTCAATGAGATGGATTGACACAGTGGCTGCAATGATGTGTCCAGGTATACCAAAGATGGTGAGACTGGCAGAGGACAGGGCATTGTTTTGTCTGTTGTACATAGGCTTGCTATAAGAGCCAACTCAACAGCACCTAGCAACAATACCGTGCCAGCACTTGTTGCTGTTAGGTGCCATTGAGTCATCCCGGAGTCATAGCGACCCTATGCACAGCAGAATGAAGCAGCACCCGATCCTGCGCCAGCTCCACGATCTTTTCTATACTTGAGCCCATTGCCGCTGCCACTGTGTCAATCTGTCTCATTGAGGGCCTTTCCCTCTTTTGTCGACTCTCCTTCTTATCAAGCATGGCATCCTTCTCCAGTGAATGGTCCTTTCTGACAACATGACCAAAATATGTGAGATGAAGTCCGGCCATTCTTGCTTCCAAAGAGCTCTTAAAAAGAAACCAAATTCATTGCCATCGAGTTGGATCTGACTCATGGCAACTCCTACTTGGGTTCTGAGGAGGTATTACTAGCTACCTAATCTACTAATCGGGAGCTCTGGTAGCATAGTGGCTAAAGGCAATTGACTGCTAACCAGGGGGCTGGCGGTTCAAATCCACCAGCAACTCCTCGGAAGGAAGATGGGGCAATCTACTTCCGTAGTGATACTGCCTCGGAAACCCAAGGAGGGGTCGCTATGAGTCGCGTCCGACTCGACGGCACATAACAACAACAACAATCTACTAATCAGTAGATTGCCCAACCTTCCTTCTGAGGATTGGCTGGTGGGTTTGAATCGACAGCTGTCAAATACCTTAGGCACTATGCCAATAGAGCTCCCTTGTTGTTGTTGTTACTTTAGCAAGTGCTTAATGCATAGTCATTGCTGTCAAGTAGTCATCCTGTAGGACAGAGTAGAACTGTCACATGTGATTTTCAAGGGAACTATGTTGGTAGAGTGGTTAAAGCACTTGGCTGCTAACCAAAAGCTCTAACCGGAAGAAAGCTGACACAGTCTGCTTCTGTAAAAATTTACAGGCTTGCAAACCCAATGGGGGTCGCTCTGAGTCGAATTGACTCTATGGCAGTGAGGTTTTTTTTTTTTTTATCTTTGCAAAAGCAGACTGCTATGTCTTTCTCCCATGAAGCACCTGATGGGTTCAAACTGCTTTCCTTTAGGTTAGCAGCCAAGCACTTAATAACCACTGCAGCACCAGAACTCTTTGCTTAATATATAGTTGTTGAATAAATGAGCATGATGATGGAGATAGATAAAGAAAACAGGCAATGCCAGTGTAGTGATGAGAACAATATTAAAAAGACAAGGACTAGGTTCTGGAAGCATAGCCAGGAAGGACACCTAATTTAGCTGGGGAAGGCAGTTGAGAAGGAGATGATGACTGAGCTGAGTATTGAAGGATGTAAGAATTTACCATGTTGAAGAATTGGAAGAAAGGAAATTTCTGGCAGAAGAAACAGAATATTTGAGGTGAGAGGGCTTGTTGAAGGGTGTTGTTGTTGTTATGTGCCGTCGAGTCGGCCCTGACTCATAGCGACCCCTCCTTGGGTTTCCGAGGCAGTATCACTACGGAAGTAGGATCGCCCAACCTTCCTTCCGAGGAGTGGCTGGTGGGTTTGAACCGCCAGCCTTCTGGTTAGCAGTCAAGTGCTTTAGCCACTATGCTACCAGAGCTAGCAAACTATAGTCAGTGGAGAGCTGGAGAGAGGAGGTTAGCAATAAGTAATGTGGTCCTATGAAATTCATGAAGGCTCCATTGATATAAATAAAATTGTTTTTAGGTGCCATCAAGTCAGCGGTGACTCATGGACCTGATGTATAACAGAAAGAAATATTGCCCAGTTCTGTGCCATGTTCATGATCTTTGGTACCTTTGAGTACATTGTTATGGCTGTGGTGTAGCACCTTCCAACCCAGGGGGCTCATCTTCCAGCGTTATATTGGATAGTATTCTCTTGTTATCCGTAGGTTTCCATTGGCTAACACTTACAAGTAGATCTCTAGGCCTTTCTTCCTAATCTGTTAGTTTGGAAGGTTCTGTTGAAATCTGTCCACGATAGGTGATCCTGCTGGTATTTGAGATACTGATGACATAGATTCCAGCAACATAGCAACACACAAGCCACCACACTATGACAAACTGACAGATAGAGTAGTGGATAAATACAGTAGGGACTCTTTTAGCTGTTTTACTGGCTAAATTGGTCCTCTCAGTGCCTTTGGAACAGGATTCTGATGAGCACTCACGCTTGGCTGAGCACTTCTTGTTGGTAAGCTACACTGTGTGTAGTTGCCCAAGCACTTGTGCTCTCAAGATTTAGCTGTATGTTTACACAGAATCAGTTTTGTTTGTTTTCAAATCTGTTTCTGTGAATTGTATTTATAATTATTCAATATTACTATATTATATATGTATAAATATATGTATATATAAATATATGTATAAATTTATAAAGTAGATAAGTTATAAATATAGAAGAATAATTGTTTCTTTGAAATATAATGAAATTCTTTGAAAAGATTGGAATCAGATTAAAAACTGTAAAACTCTGAAGTCTTATGTAGTTGGATTTCTTTTCAAATATTGCAATGTTTTGAATGTTAAAGAAACTGAAACCCACCAATTCTAAAGGAGGCATTCTGGAAATGGTTTATATAAAAAGAACTTTGAGGAAATTCAGGCAATGGCTGCTTGGTTATATATCAGAGATAATTTATGAATGTACATATATATGTGTCTAGTTGAAATAAAATATTTAAAGTATGTATTATTTATAATTTTCTCCTCATACCAACTTATACTTATTTTTTCTGATTGCATTGGTCAAGAAGGTTGTACTTTGGTAAAGTGAGTTGGGTAGGAATGTTAGCAACTGCTGGCTTCAGGGCTAATGGGATTTTTCTTTGAATCACAATCAGTGTGATGCAAATTGTCTTCCTAACTGGCAAGTGGCTGTTTGGCTTTAGGAAATAGGATTTGGGCTCCTGGTGCCCTGTGCTATGAAGTGAGACACACATTCCCTGTAGATACAGTATCATAAATGGTGTACTATTTCCCAGACCTGAAAATCTATTTAACTCAAGGTCATAGAGGCCATTACTGGTAGAA